>NW_027480436.1:4237788-4540488 GCF_051401765.1 Calliopsis andreniformis | reverse complement strand
AGGGCCTTAGAAGTCAACGCCAGAAGCATAAAATACAATAAGGATGCAACAGTTTTTCCATCGTAAATCAGGAATAATTGCAACCAGTGTGAAAGTAATGGCACATCATTGTTCCGGGCAACCTAGGCATCACCCTAGGGCGTTGTTCCACCAGATGGAATAGTTAGGGCATAAGAAGTCAACGCCAGAAACATAAAATACGGTATAAATACAACAGCTTTTCCATCGTATAAAACAAATAATTGCAACCAGTATGAAAGGTATGGTCATTTCTACTTTCCGGGCAACCTAGGCTTCACCCTAGGGCGTTGCTCCAACAGTTTGAATAGTTAGGTCCTTAGAAGTCAACGCCCGAAGCATAAAATACAAAAAAATAGAACAGTTTTTCCATCGTATAAAACGAATAATTGCTACCGATGTGAAAGTTATGGTCATTTCTACGTTTCGGGCAACCTAGGCATCACCCTAGGGTGTTGTTCCACCAGATGGAAAAGTGAGGGCATAAGAAGTCAACGCCAGAAGCATAAAATACGGTAATAATACAACGGCTTTACCATCGTATAAAACGAATAATTGCAACCAGTGTGAAAGTTATAGTCATTTCTACTTTCCGGGCAACCTAGGCTTCACTCTAGGGCGTTGCTCCACCAGATCGAATAGTTAGGGCCTTAGAAGTCAACGCCAGAAGCATAAAATACAATAAAGATGCAACAGTTTTTCCATCGTATATCAGGAATTATTGCAACCAGTGTGAAAGTAATGGCACACCATTGTTCCGGGCAACCTAGGCTTCACTCTAGGGCGTTGCTCCACCAGATGGAATAGTTAGGGCCTTAGAAGTCAACGCCCGAAGCCTGAAATACAAAATAAATAGAACAGTTGTTCCATCGTATAAAACGAATAATTCCTACCAGTGTGCAAGTTATGGTAATTTCTACGTTCCGGGCTACCTAGGTTTCACTCTAGGGCGTTGCTCCACCAGATCGCATAGCTAGGAACTTAGAATTCAACGCCATAAGAATAAAATACAATATAAGTACAACAGTTTTTCCATCGCATAAAACGAATAATTGCAACCAGTATGAAAATTATGGTCATTTCTACTTTCCGGGCAACCTAGGATCCACCCTAGGGCGTCGCTCCACCAGATCCAACAGTTAGGGCCTTAGAAGTCAACGCCCGAAGCATAAAATGCGAAATAAATAGAACAGTTTTTCCATTGTATAAAACGTATAATTGCTACCAGTGTAAAAGTTATGGTCATTTCTACGTTCCGGGCAACCTAGGCTTCACCCTAGGGCGTTGTTCCACCAGATCAAATAGTTAGTGCCTTAGAAGTCAACGCCAGAAGCATAAAATACAATATCAATACAACAGTTTTTCCATCATATAAAACGAATAATTGCAACCAGTATGAAAGTTATGGTCATTTCTACTTTCCGGGCAACCTAGGATCCACCCTAGGGCGTTGCTGCAACCGATTGAATAGTTAGGGCCTTAGAAGTCAACGCCCGAAGCATAAAATACAAAATAAATAGAACACTTTTTCCATCGTATAAAACGAACAATTGCTGCCGAAGTGAAAGTTATGGCCATTTCTACGTTCCGGGCAAACCAGGCTTCACCCTAGGGCGTTGTTCCACCAGATGGAATAGTTAGGGCATAAGAAGTCAACGCCAGAAGCATAAAATACGGTATAAATACAGCAGCTTTTCCATCGTATAAAACAAATAATTGCAACCAGTATGAAAGGTATGGTCATTTCAACCTTCCGGGCAACCTAGACTTCACCCTAGGGCGTTGCTCCACCAGACCGAATAGTTACGGCCTAAGAAGTCAACGCCAGAAGCATAAAATACGATATAAATACAACAGCGTATGCATCGTATAAAACGAATAATTGCAACCAGTGTGAAAGTTAAAGTCATTTCTACATTCCGAGCAACCTAGGGATCACTCTAGGGCGTTGCTCCACTGATCGAATAGTTAGGTCCTTAGAAGTAAACGCCAGAAGCATAAAATACGATATAAATACAACAGCTTTTCCATCGTATAAAAGGAATAATTGCAAACAGTGTGAAAGTAATGGTCATTTCTACGTTCCGGGCAAGCCAGGCTTCACCCTAGGCCGATGTTCCACCAGATCGAATAGTTAGGGCCTAAGAAGTGAACGCCAGAAGCATAAAATGCAATAAAAATACAAGAGTTTTTCCATCGTATAACAGGATTAATTGCAACCAGTTTGAAAGTGATGGTCATTTCTCCTTTCCGGGCAACCCAGGCTTCACTCTAGGGCGTTGCTCCACCAGATCGAATAGCTAGGGCCTTAGAAGTCAACGCCAGAAGCATAAAACACAATATAAATACAACAGTTCTTCCATCGTATAAAACGTATAATTGCAACCAGTATGAAACTGATGGTCATTTCTACTTTCCGAGCAACCTAGGCTTCACCCTAGGGCGTTGCTCCAACAGATTGAATAGTTATGGCCTTAGAAGTCAACGCCCGAAGCATAAAATCCAAAATAAATAGAACACTTTTTCCATCGTATAAAACGAATAATTGCTACCGATGTGAAAGTTATGGCCATTTCTACGTTCTGGGCAACCTAGGCATCACCCTAGGGTGTTGTTCCACCAGATGGAATAGTCAGAGCATAAGAAGTCAACGCCAGAAGCATAAAATACGGTATAAATACAACAGCTTTTCCATCGTATAAAACGAATAATTGCAACCAGTATGAAAGTTATGGTCATTTCTACTTTCCGAGCAACCTAGGATTCACTCTAGGGCGTGGCTCCACCTGATCGAATAGTTAGGGCCTTAGAAGTCAACGCCAGAAGCATAAAATACAATAAAGATGCAACAGTTTTTCCATCGTATATCAGGAATTATTGCAACCAGTGTGAAAGTAATGGCACATCATTGTCCCGGACAACCTAGGCTTCACTATAGGGCGTTGCTCCACCAGATCGAATAGTTAGGGCCTTAGAAGTCAACGCCAGAAGCATAAAATACAATAACGATGCAACAGTTTTTCCATCGTAAATCAGGAATAATTGCAACCAGTGTGAAAGTAATGGCACATCATTGTTCCGGGCAACCTAGGCATCACCCTAGGGCGTTGTTCCACCAGATGGAATAGTTAGGGCTTAAGAAGTCAACGCCAGAAACATAAAATACGGTATAAATACAACAGCTTTTCCATCGTATAAAACAAATAATTGCAACCAGTATGGAAGGTATGGTCATTTCTACTTTCCGGGCAACCTAGGCTTCACCCTAGGGCGTTGCTCCAACAGTTTGAATAGTTAGGTCCTTAGAAGTCAACGCCCGAAGCATAAAATACAAAAAAATAGAACAGTTTTTCCATCGTATAAAACGAATAATTGCTACCGATGTGAAAGTTATGGTCATTTCTACGTTTCGGGCAACCTAGGCATCACCCTAGGGTGTTGTTCCACCAGATGGAAAAGTTAGGGCATAAGAAGTCAACGCCAGAAGCATGAAATACGGTAATAATACAACGGCTTTACCATCGTATAAAACGAATAATTGCAACCAGTGTGAAAGTTATAGTCATTTCTACTTTCCGGGCAACCTAGGCTTCACTCTAGGGCGTTCCTCCACCAGATCGAATAGTTAGGGCCTTAGAAGTCAACGCCAGAAGCATAAAATACAATAAAGATGCAACAGTTTTTCCATCGCATATCAGGAATTATTGCAACCAGTGTGAAAGTAATGGCACACCATTGTTCCGGGCAACCTAGGCTTCACTCTAGGGCGTTGCTCCACCAGATGGAATAGTTAGGGCCTTAGAAGTCAACGCCCGAAGCCTGAAATACAAAATAAATAGAACAGTTGTTCCATCGTATAAAACGAATAATTCCTACCAGTGTGCAAGTTATGGTAATTTCTACGTTCCGGGCAACCTAGGTTTCACTCTAGGGCGTTGCTCCACCAGATCGCATAGCTAGGGACTTAGAATTCAACGCCATAAGAATAAAATACAATATAAGTACAACAGTTTTTCCATCGTATAAAACGAATAATTGCAACCAGTATGAAAATTATGGTCATTTCTACTTTCCGGGCAACCTAGGATCCACCCTAGGGCGTCGCTCCACCAGATCCAACAGTTAGGGCCTTAGAAGTCAACGCCCGAAGCATAAAATACGAAATAAATAGAACAGTTTTTCCATTGTATAAAACGTATAATTGCTACCAGTGTAAAAGTTATGGTCATTTCTACGTTCCGGGCAACCTAGGCTTCACCCTAGGGCGTTGTTCCACCAGATCAAATAGTTAGTGCCTAAGAAGTCAACGCCAGAAGCATAAAATACAATATCAATACAACAGTTTTTCCATCATCTAAAACGAATAATTGCAACCAGTATGAAAGTTATGGTCATTTCTACTTTCCGGGCAACCTAGGATCCACCCTAGGGCGTTGCTGCAACCGATTGAATAGTTAGGGCCTTGGAAGTCAACGCCCGAAGCATAAAATACAATAACGATGCAACAGTTTTTCCATCGTAAATCAGGAATAATTGCAACCAGTGTGAAAGTAATGGCACATCATTGTTCCGGGCAACCTAGGCATCACCCTAGGGCGTTGTTCCACCAGATGGAATAGTTAGGGCATAAGAAGTCAACGCCAGAAACATAAAATACGGTATAAATACAACAGCTTTTCCATCGTATAAAACAAATAAGTGCAACCAGTATGAAAGGTATGGTCATTTCTACTTTCCGGGCAACCTAGGCTTCACCCTAGGGCGTTGCTCCAACAGTTTGAATAGTTAGGTCCTTAGAAGTCAACGCCCGAAGCATAAAATACAAAAAAATAGAACAGTTTTTCCATCGTATAAAACGAATAATTGATACCGATGTGAAAGTTATGGTCATTTCTACGTTTCGGGCAACCTAGGCATCACCCTAGGGTGTTGTTCCACCAGATGGAAAAGTTAGGGCATAAGAAGTCAACGCCAGAAGCATAAAATACAATATCAATACAACAGTTTTTCCATCATATAAAACGAATAATTGCAACCAGTATGAAAGTTATGGTCATTTCTACTTTCCGGGCAACCTAGGATCCACCCTAGGGCGTTGCTGCAACCGATTGAATAGTTAGGGCCTTAGAAGTCAACGCCCGAAGCATAAAATACAAAATAAATAGAACACTTTTTCCATCGTATAAAACGAACAATTGCTGCCGAAGTGAAAGTTATGGCCATTTCTACGTTCTGGGCAAACCAGGCTTCACCCTAGGGCGTTGTTCCACGAGATGGAATAGTTAGGGCCTAAGAAGTCAACGCCAGAAGCATAAAATACGATATAAATACTACAGCTTTTCCATCGAATAAAACGAATAATTGCTAACAGTGTGAAAGTTATGGTCATATCTAAGTTCCCGGCAACCTAGGCTTCACCCTAGGGCGTTGTTCCACCAGATAGAATAGTTAGGGTCTAAGATGTCAGCGCCAGAAGCATAAAATACGATATAAATACAACAGCTTTTCCATCGTATAAAACGAATAATGGTAACCAGTGTGAATGTTATGGTCATTTGTACGTTCCGGGCAACCTAGGCTTCCCTCTAGGACGTTGCTCCACCAGATCGAATAGTTGGGGCCTAAGAAGTCAACGCCAGAAGCATAAAATACAATAAAGATGCAACAGTTTTTCCATCGTATAACAGGAATAATTGCAACCAGTGTGAAGGTAATGGTATGTTCTACGTTCCGGGCAACCTACTCTTCACTCTAGGGCGGTGCTCCACCAGGTTAAATAGTTAGGGCCTAAGAAGTCATCGCCAGAAGCATAAAATACAATATAAATACAACAGCCTTTCCATCGTATATAATCTATATTAGCAAACAGTGTGAAGGTAATGGTCGTTTCTACGTTCCGAGCAACCTAGGCTTCACTCTAGGACGTTGCCCCACCAGATCGAATAGTTAGGGCATATGAAGTCAACGCCAGAAGCATAAAACACAATAAAGGTGCAACAGCTTTTCCATCGTGTAACAGGAATAATAGCAACCAGTGTGAAAGTTATGGTCATTTCTACTTCCCGGGCAACCTAGGCTTCACTCTAGGGCGTTGCTCCACCAGATCGAATAGTTAGGGCCTTAGAAGTCAGCGCCCGAAGCATAAAATGCAAAATAAATAGAGCAGTTTTTCATTGTATAAAACGAATAACTGCAACCAGTGTGAATGTATTGGTCATTCCTACGTTCCGGGCAACCTAGGCTTCACTCTAGGGCGTTGCTCCACCAGATCGAATAGTTAGGGCCTTAGAAGTCAACGCCCGAAGCATAAAATGCAAAATAAATAGAACAGTAGTTCCATTGTGTAAAACGAATAACTGCAACCAGTGTGAATGTACTGGTCATTTCTACGTTCCGGCAGCCTAGGCTTCACCCTAGGGCGTTGTTCCACCAGATGGAATAGTTAGGGCCTAAGAAGTCAACGCCAGAAGCATAAAATACGATATAAATACAACAGCTTTTCCATCGTATAAAACGAATAATAGCAACCAGTGTGAAAGTTATGGTCATTTCTACTTCGCGGGCAACCTAGGCTTCACTCTAGGACGTTGCTCCACCAGATCGAATAGTTAGGGCCTTAGAAGTCAGCGCCCGAAGCATAAAATGCAAAATAAATAGAACAGTAGTACCATTGTGTAAAACGAATAACTGCAACCAGTGTGAATGTACTGGTCATTTCTACGTTCCGGGAGCCTAGGCTTCACCCTAGGGCGTTGTTCCACCAGATGGAATAGTTAGGGCCTAAGAAGTCAACGCCAGAAGCATAAAATACGATATAAATACAACAGCTTTTCCATCGTATGAAACGAATAATTGCAAACTGTGTGAAAGTAATGGTCATTTCTACGTTCCGGGTAACCTCGACGTCACTCTAGGGCGTTACTCCACAAGATCCAATAGTTAGGGCCTTAGAAGTAAACGCCAGAAGCATAAAGTACAATAAAGATGCAACAGTTTTCCATCGTACAACAGGAATAACTGCAAACAGTGTGAAAGTACTGGTCATTTCAACGTTCCGGGTAACCTAGGTTTCACTCTAGGGCGTTGCACCACCAGATCGAATAGCTAGGGCCTTAGAAGTCAACGCCCGAAGCATAAAATACAAAAAAATAGAACAGTTCTTCCATGTGAAAAACGTATAATTGCTACCAGTGTGAACGTTATGGTCATTTCTACGTTCCGGGCAACCTAGGTTTCACTCTCGGGCGTTGCTCCACCAGATCGAATAGCTAGGGCCTTAGAAGTCAACGCCCGATGCATAAAATACAAAAAAATAGAACAGTTTTTCCATGTGTAAAACGAATAATTGCTACCAGTGTGAAAGTTATGGCCATTTCTACGTTCCGGGCAACCTATGCGACACTCTAGGGCGTTGCTGCTCCACATCTAATAGCTAGGGCCTTAGAAGTTAACGCCGGAAGCATAAAATACAATATAAATACTACAGCTTTGCCATCGTATAAACTGAATAATTGCAAACAGTGTGAAGGTAAAGGTCGTTTCTACGTTCCGGGTAACCTAGGTTTCACTCTAGGGCGTTGCTCCACCAGATCGAACAGCCAGGGCCTTCGAAGTCAACGCCCGATGCATAAAATACAAAAAAATAGAACAGTTTTTCCATGTGTAAAACGAATAATTGCTACCAGTGTGAAAGTTATGGTCATTTCTACGTTCCGGGCAACCTATGCGAGACTCTAGGGCGTTGCTCCACCACATCTAATAGCTACGGCCTTAAAAGTCGACGCCAGATGCATAAAATACGATATAAATATAACAGCTTTTCCAACGTATAAAACGAATAATGGTAACCAGTGTGAAAGTTATGGTCATTTCTACTTCCCGGGCAACCTAGGCTTCACTCTAGGGCGTTGCTCCACCAGATCGAATAGTCAGGGCCTTAGAAGTCAACGCCCGAAGCATAAAACGGAAAATAAATAGAACAGTTGTTCCATTGTATAAAACGAATAACTGCAACCAGTGTGAAAGTACTGGTCATTTCTACGTTGCGGGCAGCCTAGGCTTCACCCTAGGGCGTTGTTCCGCCAGATGGAATAGTTAGGGCCTAAGAAGTCAACTCCAGAAACATAAAATACGATATAAATACAACAGCTTTGCCATCGTATAAAATGAATAATTGCAAACAGTGTGAAGGTAATGGTCGTTTCTACGTTCCGAGCAACCTAGGCTTCACTCTAGGACGTTGCCCCACCAGATCGAATAGTTAGGGCATATGAAGTCAACGCCAGAAGCATAAAACACAATAAAGGTGCAACAGCTTTTCCATCGTGTAACAGGAATAATAGCAACCAGTGTGAAAGTTACGGTCATTTCTACTTCCCGGGCAACCTAGGCTTCACTCTAGGGCGTTGCTCCACCAGATCGAATAGTTAGGGCCTTAGAAGTCAGAGCCCGAAGAATAAACTGCAAAATAAATAGAGCAGTTTTTCATTGTATAAAACGAATAACTGCAACCAGTATGAAAGTACTGGTCATTTCTACGTTCCGGGCAACCTAGGCTTCACTCTAGGGCGTTGCTCCACCAGATCGAATAGTTAGGGCCTTAGAAGTCAACGCCCGAAGCATAAAATGCAAAATAAATAGAACAGTTTTTCCACTGTATAAAACGAATAACTGCAACCAGTGTGAAAGTGATGGTCATTTCTACGTTCCGGGTAACCCAGGCTTCACTCTAGGGCGTTGCTCCACCAGATCTAATAGTTAGGGCCTTAGAAGTCAGCGCCCGAAGCATAAAATACAATACAAATACAACAGCTTTGCCATCGTATAAAATGAATAATTGCAAACAGTGTGAAGGTAATGGCCGTTCCTACGTTCCGGGCAACCTACGCGTCATACTAGGGCGTTGCTCCACCACATCTAATAGCTACGGCCTTAAAAGTCGACGCCAGAAGCATAAAATACGATATAAATACAACAGCTTTTCCATCGTATAAAACGAATAATGGTAACCAGTGTGAAAGTTATGGTCATTTCTACTTCGCGGGCAACCTAGGCTTCACTCTAGGACGTTGCTCCACCAGATCGAATAGTTAGGGCCTTAGAAGTCAGCGCCCGAAGCATAAAATGCAAAATAAATAGAACAGTAGTACCATTGTGTAAAACGAATAACTGCAACCAGTGTGAATGTACTGGTCATTTCTACGTTCCGGGAGCCTAGGCTTCACCCTAGGGCGTTGTTCCACCAGATGGAATAGTTAGGGCCTAAGAAGTCAACGCCAGAAGCATAAAATACGATATAAATACAACAGCTTTTCCATCGTATGAAACGAATAATTGCAAACTGTGTGAAAGTAATGGTCATTTCTACGTTCCGGGTAACCTCGACGTCACTCTAGGGCGTTACTCCACAAGATCCAATAGTTAGGGCCTTAGAAGTAAACGCCAGAAGCATAAAGTACAATAAAGATGCAACAGTTTTCCATCGTACAACAGGAATAACTGCAAACAGTGTGAAAGTACTGGTCATTTCAACGTTCCGGGTAACCTAGGTTTCACTCTAGGGCGTTGCACCACCAGATCGAATAGCTAGGGCCTTAGAAGTCAACGCCCGAAGCATAAAATACAAAAAAATAGAACAGTTCTTCCATGTGAAAAACGTATAATTGCTACCAGTGTGAACGTTATGGTCATTTCTACGTTCCGGGCAACCTAGGTTTCACTCTCGGGCGTTGCTCCACCAGATCGAATAGCTAGGGCCTTAGAAGTCAACGCCCGATGCATAAAATACAAAAAAATAGAACAGTTTTTCCATGTGTAAAACGAATAATTGCTACCAGTGTGAAAGTTATGGCCATTTCTACGTTCCGGGCAACCTATGCGACACTCTAGGGCGTTGCTGCTCCACATCTAATAGCTAGGGCCTTAGAAGTTAACGCCGGAAGCATAAAATACAATATAAATACTACAGCTTTGCCATCGTATAAACTGAATAATTGCAAACAGTGTGAAGGTAAAGGTCGTTTCTACGTTCCGGGTAACCTAGGTTTCACTCTAGGGCGTTGCTCCACCAGATCGAACAGCCAGGGCCTTCGAAGTCAACGCCCGATGCATAAAATACAAAAAAATAGAACAGTTTTTCCATGTGTAAAACGAATAATTGCTACCAGTGTGAAAGTTATGGTCATTTCTACGTTCCGGGCAACCTATGCGAGACTCTAGGGCGTTGCTCCACCACATCTAATAGCTACGGCCTTAAAAGTCGACGCCAGATGCATAAAATACGATATAAATATAACAGCTTTTCCAACGTATAAAACGAATAATGGTAACCAGTGTGAAAGTTATGGTCATTTCTACTTCCCGGGCAACCTAGGCTTCACTCTAGGGCGTTGCTCCACCAGATCGAATAGTCAGGGCCTTAGAAGTCAACGCCCGAAGCATAAAACGGAAAATAAATAGAACAGTTGTTCCATTGTATAAAACGAATAACTGCAACCAGTGTGAAAGTACTGGTCATTTCTACGTTGCGGGCAGCCTAGGCTTCACCCTAGGGCGTTGTTCCGCCAGATGGAATAGTTAGGGCCTAAGAAGTCAACTCCAGAAACATAAAATACGATATAAATACAACAGCTTTGCCATCGTATAAAATGAATAATTGCAAACAGTGTGAAGGTAATGGTCGTTTCTACGTTCCGAGCAACCTAGGCTTCACTCTAGGACGTTGCCCCACCAGATCGAATAGTTAGGGCATATGAAGTCAACGCCAGAAGCATAAAACACAATAAAGGTGCAACAGCTTTTCCATCGTGTAACAGGAATAATAGCAACCAGTGTGAAAGTTACGGTCATTTCTACTTCCCGGGCAACCTAGGCTTCACTCTAGGGCGTTGCTCCACCAGATCGAATAGTTAGGGCCTTAGAAGTCAGAGCCCGAAGAATAAACTGCAAAATAAATAGAGCAGTTTTTCATTGTATAAAACGAATAACTGCAACCAGTATGAAAGTACTGGTCATTTCTACGTTCCGGGCAACCTAGGCTTCACTCTAGGGCGTTGCTCCACCAGATCGAATAGTTAGGGCCTTAGAAGTCAACGCCCGAAGCATAAAATGCAAAATAAATAGAACAGTTTTTCCACTGTATAAAACGAATAACTGCAACCAGTGTGAAAGTGATGGTCATTTCTACGTTCCGGGTAACCCAGGCTTCACTCTAGGGCGTTGCTCCACCAGATCTAATAGTTAGGGCCTTAGAAGTCAGCGCCCGAAGCATAAAATACAATACAAATACAACAGCTTTGCCATCGTATAAAATGAATAATTGCAAACAGTGTGAAGGTAATGGCCGTTCCTACGTTCCGGGCAACCTACGCGTCATACTAGGGCGTTGCTCCACCACATCTAATAGCTACGGCCTTAAAAGTCGACGCCAGAAGCATAAAATACGATATAAATACAACAGCTTTTCCATCGTATAAAACGAATAATGGTAACCAGTGTGAAAGTTATGGTCATTTCTACTTCGCGGGCAACCTAGGCTTCACTCTAGGACGTTGCTCCACCAGATCGAATAGTTAGGGCCTTAGAAGTCAGCGCCCGAAGCATAAAATGCAAAATAAATAGAACAGTAGTACCATTGTGTAAAACGAATAACTGCAACCAGTGTGAATGTACTGGTCATTTCTACGTTCCGGGAGCCTAGGCTTCACCCTAGGGCGTTGTTCCACCAGATGGAATAGTTAGGGCCTAAGAAGTCAACGCCAGAAGCATAAAATACGATATAAATACAACAGCTTTTCCATCGTATGAAACGAATAATTGCAAACTGTGTGAAAGTAATGGTCATTTCTACGTTCCGGGTAACCTCGACGTCACTCTAGGGCGTTACTCCACAAGATCCAATAGTTAGGGCCTTAGAAGTAAACGCCAGAAGCATAAAGTACAATAAAGATGCAACAGTTTTCCATCGTACAACAGGAATAACTGCAAACAGTGTGAAAGTACTGGTCATTTCAACGTTCCGGGTAACCTAGGTTTCACTCTAGGGCGTTGCACCACCAGATCGAATAGCTAGGGCCTTAGAAGTCAACGCCCGAAGCATAAAATACAAAAAAATAGAACAGTTCTTCCATGTGAAAAACGTATAATTGCTACCAGTGTGAACGTTATGGTCATTTCTACGTTCCGGGCAACCTAGGTTTCACTCTCGGGCGTTGCTCCACCAGATCGAATAGCTAGGGCCTTAGAAGTCAACGCCCGATGCATAAAATACAAAAAAATAGAACAGTTTTTCCATGTGTAAAACGAATAATTGCTACCAGTGTGAAAGTTATGGCCATTTCTACGTTCCGGGCAACCTATGCGACACTCTAGGGCGTTGCTGCTCCACATCTAATAGCTAGGGCCTTAGAAGTTAACGCCGGAAGCATAAAATACAATATAAATACTACAGCTTTGCCATCGTATAAACTGAATAATTGCAAACAGTGTGAAGGTAAAGGTCGTTTCTACGTTCCGGGTAACCTAGGTTTCACTCTAGGGCGTTGCTCCACCAGATCGAACAGCCAGGGCCTTCGAAGTCAACGCCCGATGCATAAAATACAAAAAAATAGAACAGTTTTTCCATGTGTAAAACGAATAATTGCTACCAGTGTGAAAGTTATGGTCATTTCTACGTTCCGGGCAACCTATGCGACACTCTAGGGCGTTGCTCCACCACATCTAATAGCTACGGCCTTAAAAGTCGACGCCAGATGCATAAAATACGATATAAATATAACAGCTTTTCCAACGTATAAAACGAATAATGGTAACCAGTGTGAAAGTTATGGTCATTTCTACTTCCCGGGCAACCTAGGCTTCACTCTAGGGCGTTGCTCCACCAGATCGAATAGTCAGGGCCTTAGAAGTCAACGCCCGAAGCATAAAACGGAAAATAAATAGAACAGTAGTTCCATTGTGTAAAACGAATAACTGCAACCAGTGTGAATGTACTGGTCATTTCTACGTTCCGGGAGCCTAGGCTTCACTCTAGGGCGTTGCTCCACCAGATCCAATAGTTAGGTCCTTAGAAGTCAACGCCAGAAGCATAAAATACGATATAAATACAACAGCTTTTCCATCGTATAAAAGGAATAATTGCAAACAGTGTGAAAGTAATGGTCATTTCTACGTTCGGGCAACCCAGGCTTCACTCTACGGCGTTGTTCCACCAGATCGAATAATTAGGGCCTGAGAAGTCAACGCCAGAAGCATAAAATACAATATAAATACAACAGTTTTTCCATCGTATAAAACGAATAATAGCAACCATTGTGAAAGTTATGGTCATTTCGACTTCGCGGGCAACCTAGGCTTCACTCTAAGGCGTTGCTCCACCAGACGGAATAGTTACGGCCTAAGAAGTCAACGCCAGAAACATAAAATGCGATATAAATACAACAGCTTTTCCATCATATAAAACGTATAATTGCAACCAGTGTGAAAGTAATTATCACTTCTACGTTCCGATTACCCTAGGCGTCATTCTAGGGCGTTGCTCCACCACATCTAATAGCTACGGCCTTAGAAGTCAACGCCAGAGGCATAAAATACAATATAAATACAACAGCGTTTCCATCGTATAAAACGAATAATTGCAACCAGTGTGGAAGGTAAGGTCATTTCCACATTCCGAGCGACCTAGGCTTCACTCTACGGCGTTGCTCCACCAGATCGAATAGTTAGGTCCGTAGAAGTAAACGCCAGAAGCATAAAATACCATATAAATACAACAGCTTTTCCATGGTATAAAAGGATTAATTGCAACCAGTTTGAACGTGATGGTCATTTCTCCTTTCCGGGCAACCTAGGCTTCACTCTAGGGCGTTGCTCCACTAGATCGAACAGCTAGGGCCTTAGAAGTCAACGCCAGAAGCATAAAATACAATATAAATACAACAGTTTTTCCATCGTATAAAACGAATAATTGCAACCAGTATGAAACTTATGGACATTTATACTTTCCGAGCAACCTAGGCTTCACCCTAGGGCGTTGCTCCAACGGATTGAATAGTTAGGGCCTCAGAAGTCAACGTCCGAACCATAAAATGCAAAAAAAATACAACAGTTTTTCCATTGTATAACACGAATAATTGCTACCAGTGTGAAAGTTATGGTCATTTCTACTTTGCAGGCAACCTAGACTTCACCCTAGGGCGTTGTTCCACCAGATGGAATTGTTAGGGCCTAGGAAGTCAACGCCAGAAGCATAAAATACGATATATATACAACAGCGTTTGCATCGTATAAAACGAATAATTGCAACCAGTGTGAAAGTTAAAGTCATTTCTACATTCCGAGCAACCTAGGGATCACTCTAGGGCGTTGCTCCAATGACCGAATAGTTAGGTCCTTAGAAGTAAACGCCAGAAGCATAAAATACGATATAAATACAACAGCTTTTCCATCGTATAAAAGGAATAATTGCAAACAGTGTGAAAGTAATGGTCATTTCTACGTTCCGGGCAAGCCAGGCTTCACCATAGGGCGTTGTTCCACCAGATCGAATAGCTAGGGCCTAAGAAGTGAACACCAGAAGCATAAAATACAATATAAATATAACAGTTTTTCCATCATATAAAACGAATAATTGCAACCAGTATGAAAGCTATGGTCATTTCTACTTTACGGGCAACCTAGGCTATACCCTAGGGCGTTGCTCCACCAGATCGAATAGTGAGTGCCTTAGAAGTCAACGCCAGAAGCATAAAATACAATAAAAATACAACAGTTTTTCCATCGTATAAAACGAATAATTGCAACCAGTATGAAACTTATGGTCATTTCTATTTTCCGAGAAACCTAGGCTTCAACCCTAGGGCGTTGCTCCAACAGATTGAATAGTTAGGGCCTTAGAAGTCAACGCCCGAAGCATAAAATGCAATAAAAATACAACAGTGTTTCCATCATATAACAGGAATAATTGCAACCAGTTTGAAAGAGATGGCCAATTCTACGTTCCGGGCAACCTAGGCTTCACTCTATTGCGTTGCTCCACCAGATCGAATAGTTAGTGCCTTAGAACTCAACGCCAGAAGCTTAAAATACAATATAAATACAACAGTTTTTCCATCGTATAGAACGAATAATAGCAACCAGTGTGAAAGTTATGGTCATTTCTACGTTCCGGGGAACCTAGGCTTCACTCTAGGGCGTTGCTCCACCAGATCAAACAGTTAGGGCCTTAGAAGTCAACGCCCGAAGCATAAAATACAAAATAAATAGAACAGTTTTTCCATCGTATAAAACGAATAATAGCAACCAGTGTGAAAGTTATGGTCATTTCTACGTTCCGGCAACCTAGGCTTCACCCCAGGGCGTTGTTCCACCAGATCGAATAGTTAGGGCCTAAGAAGTGAACCCCAGCAGCATAAAATACAATATAAATACAACAGTTATTCCATCATATAAAACGAATAATTGCAACCAGTATGAAAGTGATGGTCATTTCTACGTTCCGGGCAACCTAGGCTACACGCTAGGGCGTTGCACCAACAGATTGAATAGTTAGGGCCTTAGAAGTCAATGCCCGAAGCTTAAAATGCAATAAAAATATAACACTTTTTCCGTCATATAACAGGAATAATTGCAACCAGTTTGAAAGTGATGGTCATTTCTACGTTCCGGGAAACATCGGCTTCACTCTAGGGCGTTGCTCCGCCAGATCGAATAGTTAGTGCATTAGAAGTCAACGCCAGAAGCATAAAATACAATATAAATACAACAGTTTTTCCACCGTATAAAACGAATAATCGCGACCAGTATGAAAGTTAACGTCACTTCTTCTTTCCGGGAAACCTAGGTTTCACCGTTGGGCGTTGCTCCAACAGATTGAATAGTTAGGGCCTTAGAAGTCAACGCCAGAAGCATAAAATGCAATAAAAATACAACAGTTTTTCCATCGTATAAAAGGATTAATTGCAACCAGTTTGAATGTGATGGTCATTTCTACGTTCCGGGCAACCTAGGCTACACGCTAGGGCGTTGCACCAACAGATTGAATAGTTAGGGCCTTAGAAGTCAATGCCCGAAGCTTAAAATGCAATAAAAATATAACACTTTTTCCGTCATATAACAGGAATAATTGCAACCAGTTTGAAAGTGATGGTCATTTCTACGTTCCGGGAAACATCGGCTTCACTCTAGGGCGTTGCTCCGCCAGATCGAATAGTTAGTGCATTAGAAGTCAACGCCAGAAGCATAAAATACAATATAAATACAACAGTTTTTCCACCGTATAAAACGAATAATCGCGACCAGTATGAAAGTTAACGTCACTTCTTCTTTCCGGGAAACCTAGGTTTCACCGTTGGGCGTTGCTCCAACAGATTGAATAGTTAGGGCCTTAGAAGTCAACGCCAGAAGCATAAAATGCAATAAAAATACAACAGTTTTTCCATCGTATAAAAGGATTAATTGCAACCAGTTTGAATGTGATGGTCATTTCTACGTTCCGGGCAACCTAGGCTTCACTCTAGGGCGTTGCTCCACCAGATCGGATAGTTAGGGCCTTAGCAGTCAACGCCCGAAGCATAAAATACAATATAAATACAACAGTTTTTCCATCATATAACAGGAATAATTGCAACCAGTTTGAAAGTGATGGTCATTTCTACGTTCCGGGCAACCTGGGCATCACTCTAGGGCGTTGCTCCACCAGATCGAATAGTTAGGGCCTTAGAAGTCAACGCCCGAAGCATAAAATACAAACTAAATAGAACACTTTTTCCATCGTATAAAACGAACAATTGCTGCCGAAGTGACAGTTATGGCCATTTCTACGTTCCGGGCAAACCAGGCTTCACCCTAGGGCGTTGTTCCACCAGATGGAATAGTTAGGGCATAAGAAGTCAACGCCAGAAGCATAAAATACGGTATAAATACAACAGCTTTTCCATCGTATAAAACAAATAATTGCAACCAGTATGAAAGGTATGGTCATTTCAACCTTCCGGGCAACCTAGGCTTCACCCTAGGGCGTTGCTCCAACAGATTGAATAGTTATGGCCTTAGAAGTCAACGCCCGAAGCATAAAATACACAATAAATAGAACAGTTTTTCCATCGTATAAAACTAATAATTGCAACGAGTGTGAAAGTAATGGGCATTTCTATGTTCCGGGCAACCTAGGCTTCACTCTAGGGCATTGCTCCACCACGTCGAATAGCTACGGCCTTAGAAGTCAACGCCAGAAACATAAAATACAGTATAAATACAACAGTGTTTCCATTGTATAGCATGACTAATTGCAACCAGTGCGAAAGTAACGATCATTTCGACGTTTCGGGCATCCTAGACCTAACTTTGAGGCGTTGTTCCACCAGATGGAATAGTTAGGGCATAAGAAGTCAACGCCAGAAGCATAAAATACGGTATAAATACAACAGCCTTTCCATCGTATGGAACGAATAATTGCAACCAGTGTGAAAGTTATAGTCATTTCTACGTTCCGGGCAACCTAGGCTTGACTGTAGGGTGTTGCTCCACCAGATCGAATAGGTCGGGCCATAGAAGTCGACGTCCGGAGCATAAAATACAAAATAAATAGAACAGTTTTTCCATTGTATAAAACGAATAATTGCTACCAGTGTGAAAGTTATGTTCACTTCTACGTTCCGGGCAACCTAGGCTTGACTGTAATGCGTTGCTCCACCAGATCGAATAGGTAGGGCCATAGAAGTCGACGCCCGAAGCATAAAATACATTAAATATGCAAGAGCTTTTCCATCGTATAACAGGAATAATTGCAACCAGTGTGAAAGTGATGGTCATTTCTACGTTCCGGGCAACCTAGGCTTCAATCTAGGGCGTTGTTCCGCCAGATCGAAAAGTTAGGGCCTAAGAAGTCAACGCCAGAAGCATAAAATACAATATAAATATAACAGTTTTTCCGTCGTATAAAACGAATAATAGCAACCAGTGTGAAAGTGATGGTCATTTCTACGTTCCGGGCAACCTATGCTTCACTCTAGTGCGTTGTTCCACCAGATCGAAAAGTTAGGGCCTAAGAAGTCAACGCCAGAAGCATAAAATACAAAAGAAATAGAACAGTTTTTCCATTGTATAAAAGGAATAATTGCTACCAGTGTAAAAGTTATGGTCATTTTTACGTTCCGGGCAACCTAGGCTTCACCCTAGGGCATTGTTCCACCAGATCGAATAGTTAGGGCATAGGAAGTGAACGCCAGAAGCATAAAATACAATATAAATACAACAGTTTTTCCATCATATAAAACGAGTAATTGCAACCAGTATGAAAGTTGTGGTCATTTCTATTTTCCGGGCAACCTAGGCTACACCCTTGGGCGTTGCTCCAACAGATTGAATAGTTAGGGCCGTAGAAGTCATTGCCCGAAGCATAAAATGCAATAAAAATACAACAGTCTTTCCATCATATAACCGGAATAATTGCAACCAGTTTGAAAGTGATGGTCATTTCTAGGTTCTGGGCAACCTCGGCTTCACTATAGGGCGTTGCTCCACCAGATCGAATAGTTAGTGCCTTAGAAGTCAGCGCCAGAAGCATAAAATACAATATCAATACAACAGTTTTTCCATCGTATGAAACGAATAATTGCAACCAGTATGAAAGTTATGGTCATTTCTACTTTCCGGGCAACCTAGGATCCACCCTAGGGCGTTGCTGCAACCGATTGAATAGTTAGGGCCTTAGAAGTCAACGCCCGAAGCATAAAATACAAAAAAATAGAACAGTTTTTCCATCGTATAAAACGAATAATTGCTACCGATGTGAAAGTTATGGTCATTTCTACGTTCCGGGCAACCTAGGCATCACCCTAGGGTGTTGTTCCACCAGATGGAATAGTTAGGGCATAAGAAGTCAACGCCAGAAGCATAAAATACGGTAATAATACAACAGCTTTTCCATCGTATAAAACGAATAATTGCAACCAGTGTGAAAGTTATAGTCATTTCTACTTTGCGGGCAACCTAGGCTTCACTCTAGGTCGTTGCTCCACCAGATCGAATAGTTAGGGCCTTAGAAGTCAACGCCAGAAGCATAAAATACAATAAAGATGCAACAGTTTTTCCATCGTATATCAGGAATTATTGCAACCAGTGTGAAAGTAATGGCACATCAATGTTCCGGGCAACCTAGGTTTCACTCTTGGGCGTTGCTCCACCAGATCGCATAGCTAGGGACTTAGAATTCAACGCCATAAGAATAAAATACAATATAAGTACAACAGTTTTTCCATCGTATAAAACGAATAATTGCAACCAGTATGAAAGTTATGGTCATTTCTACTTTCCGGGCAACCTAGGATGCACCCTAGGGCGTTGCTCCACCAGATCCAACAGTTAGGGCCTTAGAAGTCAACGCCCGAAGCATAAAATACAAAATAAATAGGACACTTTTTCCATCGTATAAAACGAATAATTGCTACCGATGTGAAAGTTATGGCCATTTCTACGTTCCGGGCAACCTAGGCATCACCCTAGGGTGTTGTTCCACCAGATGGAATAGTCAGGGCATAAGAAGTCAACGCCAGAAGCATAAAATACGGTATATATACAACAGCTTTACCATCGTATAAAACGAATAATAGCAACCAGTGTGAAAGTTATGGTCATTTCTACGTTCCGGGCAACCTAGGCTTCACCCTAGGGCGTTGTTCCACAAGATCGAATAGTTAGGGCCTACGAAGTGAACGCCAGAAGCATAAAAGACGGTATAAATACAACAGCTTTTCCATCGTATAAAACGAATAATTGCAACCAGTGTGAAAGTTATGGTCTTTTCTACGTTCCAGGCAACCTAGGCTTCACCCTAGGGCGTTGTTCCACCAGATCGAATAGTTAGGGCCTAAGAAGTGAACGCCAGAAGCATAAAATACAATATAAATACAACAGTTTTTCCATCATATAAAACGAGTAATTGCAACCAGTATGAAAGTTCTGGTCATTTCTACTTTCCGGGCAACCTAGGCTACACCCTAGGGCGTTGCTCCAACAGATTGAGAAGTTAGGGCCTTAGAAGTCAATGCCCGAAGCATAAAATGCATTAAAAATACAACTGTCTTTCCATCATATAACCGGAATGATTGCAACCAGTTTGAAAGTGATGGTCATTTCTACGTTCCGGGCAACCTCGGCTTCACTCTAGGGCGTTGCTCCACCAGATTCAATAGTTAGTGCCTTAGAAGTCAACGCCAGAAGCATAAAATACAATATCAATACAACAGTTTTTCCATCGTATATAACGAATAATTGCAACCAGTATGAAAGTTATGGTCATTTCTACTTTCCGGGCAACCTAGGATCCACCCTAGGGCGTTGCTGCAACCGATCGAATAGTTAGGGCCCTAAAAGTCAACGCCCGAAGCATAAAATACAAAATAAAGAGAACAGTTTTTCCATCGTATAAAACGAATAATTGCTACCGATGTGAAAGTTATGGTCCTTTCTACGTTCCGGGCAACCTAGGCATCACCCTAGGGTGTCGTTCCACCAGATGGAATAGTTAGGGCATAAGAAGTCAACGCCAGAAGCATAAAATACGGTATAAATACAACAGTTTTTCCATCATATAAATCGAGTAATTGCAACCAGTATGAAAGTTCTGGTCATTTCTACTTTCCGGGCAACCTAGGCTACACACTAGGGCGTTGCTCCAACAGATTGAGTAGTTAGGGCCTTAGAAGTCAATGCCCGAACCATAAAATGAAAAAAAATACAACAGTGTTTCCACCATATATCAGGAATAATTGCAACCAGTTTGAAAGTGATGGCCAATTCTACGTTCCGGGCAACCTAGGTTTCACTCTAGGGCGTTGCTCCACCAGACCGAATAGTTACTGCCTAAGATGTCAACGCCAGAAGCTTAAAACACGATATAAGTACAACAGCTTTTCCATCGTATAAAACGAATAATTGCAACCAGTGTGAAAGTTATGGTCATTTCCACATTCCGAGCAACTTAGGCTTCACTCTAGGGCGTTGCTCCACCAGATCGAATAGTTAGTGCCTTAGAAGTCAACGCCAGAAGCATAAAATACAATATAAATACAACAGTTTTTCCATCGTATAAAACGAATAATTGCAACCAGTATGAAACTTATGGTCATTTCTACTTTCCGAGCAACCTAGGCTTGAGCCTAGGGCGTTGCTCCAACAGATTGAATAGTTAGGGCCTTAGCAGTCAACGCCCGAACCGTAAAATGCAAAAAAAATACAACAGTGTTCCCATCATATAACAGGAATAATTGCAACCAGTTTGAAAGTGATGGCCAATTCTACGTTCCGGGCAACCTAGGTTTCACACCAGGGCGCTGCTCCACCAGACGGAGTAGTTACGGCCTAGGAAGTCAACGCCAGAAGCATAAAATACGATATAAATACAACAGCTTTTCCATCATATAAAACGTATAATTGCAACCAGTGTGAAAGTAATCATCATTTCTACGTTCCGATCACCCTAGGCGTCACTCTAGGGCGTTGCTCCACCACATCTAATATCTACGGCCTTAGAAGTCAACGCCAGAGGCATAAAATACAATATAAATACAACAGCGTTTCCATCGTATAAAACGAATAATTGCAACCAGTGTGAAAGTTAAGGTCATTTCCACATTCCGAGCAACCTAGGCTTCACTCTAGGGCGTTGCTCCACCAGATCGAATAGTTAGGTCCTTAGAAGTAAACACCAGAAGCATAAAACACCATATAAATACAACAGCTTTTCCATGGTATAAAAGGATTAATTGCAACCAGTTTGAACGTGATGGTCATTTCTCCTTTCCGGGCAACCTAGGCTTCACTCTAGGGCGTTGCTCCACTAGATCGAACAGCTAGGGCCTTAGAAGTCAACGCCAGAAGCATAAAATACAATATAAATACAACAGTTTTTCCATCGTATAAAACGAATAATTGCAACCAGTATGAAACTTATGGACATTCATACTTTCCGAGCAACCTAGGCTTCACCCTAGGGCGTTGCTCCAACAGATCGAATAGTTAGTGCCTTTAGAAGTCTACGCCCGAACCATAAAATGCAAAAAAAATACAACAGTGTTACCATCATATAACACGAATAATTTCGACCAGTTTGAAACTGACGGCCAATTCTGCGTTCCGGGCAACCTAGGCTTCACTCTAGGGCGTTGCTCCACCAGATCGAATAGTTAGTGCCTTAGAAGTCAACGCCTGAAGCATAAAATACAATATAAATACAACTGTTTTTCCATCGTATGAAACAAATAATTGCAACCAGTATGAAGCATATGGTCATTTCTACTTTCCGAGCAACCTCGGCTTCACCCTAGGGCGTTGCTCCAACGGATTGAATAGTTAGGGCCTTAGTAGTCAACGTCCGAACCATAAAATGCAAAAAAAATACAACAGTGTTTCCATCATATAACAGGAATAATTGCAACCAGTTTGAAAGTGATGGCCAATTATACGTTCTGGGCAACCTAGGTTTCACTCCAGGTCGTTGCTCCACCAGACCGAATAGCTACGGCCTAAGAAGTCAACGCCAGAAGCATAAAATACGATATAAATACAACAGCGTATTCATCGTATAAAACGAATAATTGCAACCAGTGTGAAAGTTAAAGTCATTTCTACATTCCGAGCAACCTAGGGATCACTCTAGGGCGTTGCTCCACTGATCGAATGGTTAGGTCCTTAGAAGTAAACGCCAGAAGCATAAAATACGATATAAATACAACAGCTTTTCCATCGTATAAAAGGAATAATTGCAAACAGTGTGAAAGTAATGGTCATTTCTACGTTCCGGGCAAGCCAGGCTTCACCCAAGGCCGATGTTCCACCAGATCGAATAGTTAGGGCCTAAGAAGTGAACGCCAGAAGCATAAAATGCAATAAAAATACAAGAGTTTTTCCATCGTATAACAGGATTAATTGCAACCAGTTTGAAAGTGATGGTCATTTCTCCTTTCCGGGCAACCCAGGCTTCACTCTAGGGCGTTGCTCCACCAGATCGAATAGCTAGGGCGTTAGAAGTCAACGCCAGAAGCATAAAATACAATATAAATACAACAGTTTTTCCATCGTATAAAACGTATAATTGCAACCAGTATGAAACTGATGGTCATTTCTACTTTCCGAGCAACCTAGGCTTCACCCTAGGGCGTTGCTCCAACAGATTGAATAGTTATGGCCTTAGAAGTCAACGCCCGAAGCATAAAATCCAAAATAAATAGAACACTTTTTCCATCGTATAAAACGAATAATTGCTACCGATGTGAAAGTTATGGCCATTTCTACGTTCTGGGCAACCTAGGCATCACCCTAGGGTGTTGCTCCACCAGATGGAATAGTCAGGGCATAAGAAGTCAACGCCAGAAGCATAAAATACGGTATAAATACAACAGCTTTTCCATCGTATAAAACGAATAATTGCAACCAGTATGAAAGTTATGGTCATTTCTACTTTCCGAGCAACCTAGGATTCACTCTAGGGCGTGGCTCCACCTGATCGAATAGTTAGGGCCTTAGAAGTCAACGCCAGAAGCATAAAATACAATAAAGATGCAACAGTTTTTCCATCGTATATCAGGAATTATTGCAACCAGTGTGAAAGTAATGGCACATCATTGTCCCGGACAACCTAGGCTTCACTATAGGGCGTTGCCCCACCAGATCGAATGGTTAGGGCCTTAGAAGTCAACGCCAGAAGCATAAAATACAATAAGGATGCAACAGTTTTTCCATCGTAAATCAGGAATAATTGCAACCAGTGTGAAAGTAATGGCACATCATTGTTCCGGGCAACCTAGGCATCACCCTAGGGCGTTGTTCCACCAGATGGAATAGTTAGGGCATAAGAAGTCAACGCCAGAAACATAAAATACGGTATAAATACAACAGCTTTTCCATCGTATAAAACAAATAATTGCAACCAGTATGAAAGGTATGGTCATTTCTACTTTCCGGGCAACCTAGGCTTCACCCTAGGGCGTTGCTCCAACAGTTTGAATAGTTAGGTCCTTAGAAGTCAACGCCCGAAGCATAAAATACAAAAAAATAGAACAGTTTTTCCATCGTATAAAACGTATAATTGCTACCGATGTGAAAGTTATGGTCATTTCTACGTTTCGGGCAACCTAGGCATCACCCTAGGGTGTTGTTCCACCAGATGGAAAAGTTAGGGCATAAGAAGTCAACGCCAGAAGCATAAAATACGGTAATAATACAACGGCTTTACCATCGTATAAAACGAATAATTGCAACCAGTGTGAAAGTTATAGTCATTTCTACTTTCCGGGCAACCTAGGCTTCACTCTAGGGCGTTGCTCCACCAGATCGAATAGTAAGGGCCTTAGAAGTCAACGCCAGAAGCATAAAATACAATAAAGATGCAACAGTTTTTCCATCGTATATCAGGAATTATTGCAACCAGTGTGAAAGTAATGGCACACCATTGTTCCGGGCAACCTAGGCTTCACTCTAGGGCGTTGCTCCACCAGATGGAATAGTTAGGGCCTTAGAAGTCAACGCCCGAAGCCTGAAATACAAAATAAATAGAACAGTTGTTCCATCGTATAAAACGAATAATTCCTACCAGTGTGCAAGTTATGGTAATTTCTACGTTCCGGGCAACCTAGGTTTCACTCTAGGGCGTTGCTCCACCAGGTCGCATAGCTAGGAACTTAGAATTCAACGCCATAAGAATAAAATACAATATAAGTACAACAGTTTTTCCATCGTATAAAACGAATAATTGCAACCAGTATGAAAATTATGGTCATTTCTACTTTCCGGGCAACCTAGGATCCACCCTAGGGCGTCGCTCCACCAGATCCAACAGTTAGGGCCTTAGAAGTCAACGCCCGAAGCATAAAATACGAAATAAATAGAACAGTTTTTCCATTGTATAAAACGTATAATTGCTACCAGTGTAAAAGTTATGGTCATTTCTACGTTCCGGGCAACCTAGGCTTCACCCTAGGGCGTTGTTCCACCAGATCAAATAGTTAGTGCCTTAGAAGTCAACGCCAGAAGCATAAAATACAATATCAATACAACAGTTTTTCCATCATATAAAACGAATAATTGCAACCAGTATGAAAGTTATGGTCATTTCTACTTTCCGGGCAACCTAGGATCCACCCTAGGGCGTTGCTGCAACCGATTGAATAGTTAGGGCCTTAGAAGTCAACGCCCGAAGCATAAAATACAAAATAAATAGAACACTTTTTCCATCGTATAAAACGAACAATTGCTGCCGAAGTGAAAGTTATGGCCATTTCTACGTTCCGGGCAAACCAGGCTTCACCCTAGGGCGTTGTTCCACCAGATGGAATAGTTAGGGCATAAGAAGTCAACGGCAGAAGCATAAAATACGGTATAAATACAGCAGCTTTTCCATCGTATAAAACAAATAATTGCAACCAGTATGAAAGGTATGGTCATTTCAACCTTCCGGGCAACCTAGACTTCACCCTAGGGCGTTGCTCCACCAGACCGAATAGTTACGGCCTAAGAAGTCAACGCCAGAAGCATAAAATACGATATAAATACAACAGCGTATGCATCGTATAAAACGAATAATTGCAACCAGTGTGAAAGTTAAAGTCATTTCTACATTCCGAGCAACCTAGGGATCACTCTAGGGCGTTGCTCCACTGATCGAATAGTTAGGTCCTTAGAAGTAAACGCCAGAAGCATAAAATACGATATAAATACAACAGCTTTTCCATCGTATAAAAGGAATAATTGCAAACAGTGTGAAAGTAATGGTCATTTCTACGTTTCGGGCAACCTAGGCATCACCCTAGGGTGTTGTTCCACCAGATGGAAAAGTTAGGGCATAAGAAGTCAACGCCAGAAGCATAAAATACGGTAATAATACAACGGCTTTACCATCGTATAAAACGAATAATTGCAACCAGTATGAAAGCTATGGTCATTTCTACGTTCTGGGCAACCTATGCTACACCCTAGGGCGTTGCACCAACAGATTGAATAGTTAGGGCCTTAGAAGTCAATGCCCGAAGCATAAAATGCAATAAAAATATAACACTTTTTCCGTCATATAACAGGAATAATTGCAACCAGTTTGAAAGTGATGGTCATTTCTACGTTCCGGGAAACATCGGCTTCACTCTAGGGCGTTGCTCCGCCAGATCGAATAGTTAGTGCATCAGAAGTCAACGCCAGAAGCATAAAATACAATATAAATACAACAGTTTTTCCACCGTATAAAACGAGTAATTGCGACCAGTATGAAAGTTAACGTCATTTCTTCTTTCCGGGAAACCTAGGTTTCACCGTTGGGCGTTGCTCCAACAGATTGAATAGTTAGGGCCTTAGAAGTCAACGCCAGAAGCATAAAATGCAATAAAAATGCTACAGTTTTTCCATCGTATAAAAGGATTAATTGCAACCAGTTTGAATGTGATGGTCATTTCTACGTTCCGGGCAACCTAGGCTTCACTCTAGGGCGTTGCTCCACCAGATCGGATAGTTAGGGCCTTAGATGTCAACGCCAAAATCATAAAATACAATAAAGATGCAACAGCTTTTCCACTGTATTAAACGAATAATTTCAACCAGTGTGAATGTTATGGTCATTTCTACATTCCGAGCAACCTAGGCTTCACTCTAGGACGTTGATCCAACAAATTGAATAGTTTGGGCCTTAGCAGTCAACGCCCGAAGCATAAAATACAATATAAATACAACAGTTTTTCCATCATATAACAGGAATAATTGCAACCAGTTTGAAAGTGATGGTCATTTCTACGTTCCGGGCAACCTAGGCTTCACTCTAGGGCGTTGCTCCACCATATCGAATAGTTAGTGCCTTAGAAGTCAACGCCAGAAGCATAAAACTCAATAAAGATGCAACAGTTTTTCCATCGTATAACAGGAGTAACTGCAAACAGTGTGAAAGTACTGGTCATTTCTACGTTCCGGGTAACCTAGACTTCACCACAGGGCGTTGTTGCACCAGATCGAATTGTTAGGGCCTCAGAAGTGAACGCCAGCAGCATAAAATACAATATGAATACAACAGTTTTTCCATGATTTAAAACGAATAAATGCAACCAGTATGAAAGTTATGGTCATTTCTTCTTTCCGGGCAACCTAGGCTACACCCTAGGGCGTTGCTTCAACAGATTGAATATTTAGGGCCTTAGAAGTCAATGCCCGAAGCATAAAATGCATTAAAAATACAACAGTTTTTCCATCATATAACAGGAATAATTGCAACCAGTTTGAAAGTGATGGTCACTTCTACGTTCCGGGAAGCCTCGGCTTCACTCTACTGCGTTGCTCCGCCAGATCGAATAGTTAGTGCATTAAAAGTCAACGCCAGAAGCATATAATACAATATAAATACAACTGTTTTTCCATCGTATAAAACGAATAATAGCAACCCGTGTGAAAGTTATGGTCGTTTCTACGCCCCGGCAACCTAGGCTTCACCCCAGGGCGTTGTTCCACCAGATCGAATAGTTAGGGCCTTACAAGTCAACGCCAGAAGCATAAAATACGAAATAAATAGAACAGTTTTTCCATCGTATAAAACGAATAATAGCAACCAGTGTGAAAGTTATGGTCATTTCTACGTTCCGGCAACCTAGGCTTCACCCGAGGGCGTTGTTCCACCAGATCGAATAGTTAGGGCCTAAGAAGTGAACGCCAGCAGCATAAAATACAATATAAATACAACAGTTCTTCCATCATATAAAACGAATAATTGCATCCAGTATGAAAGTTATGGTCATTCCTACGTTCCGGGCAACCTAGGCTTCACTCTATGGCGTTGTTCCAACACATCGAATAGCTGCGGCCTCAGAAGTCAACGCCTGAAGCATAAAATACAATAGAAATACAACAGTATTTCCATCCTATAACAGGAATAATTGCAACCCTTGTGAAAGTGATGGTCATTTATACGTTCCAGGCAACCTAGGCTTCACTCTAGGGCGTTGCTCCACCAGATCGAATTGTTAGGGCCTAAGAAGTCAACGCCAGCAGCATAAGATACAATATAAATATAACAGTTTTTCCATCGTATAGAGCGAATAATAGCAACCAGTGTCAAAGTTATGGCCATTTCTACGTACCGGGCAACCTAGGCTTCACTCTAGGGCGTTGCTCCACCAGATCAAACAGTTAGTGCCTTAGAAGTCAACGCCCGAAGCATAAAATACAAAATAAATAGAACAGTTTTTCCATTGTATAAAACGAATAATTGCTACCAGTGTAAAAGTTATGGTCATTTCTACGTTCCGGGCAACCTAGGCTTCACCCTAGGGCGTTGTTCCACCAGATCGAATAGCTAGGGCCTCAGAAGTCAACGCCAGAAGCATAAAATACAATATAAATACAACAGTGTTTCCATCGTATAAAACGAATAATTGCAACCAGTGTGAAAGTTATGGTCATTTCCACATTCCGAGCATCCTAGGCTTCACTCTAGGGCGTTGCTCCACCAGATCGAATAGTTTGGTCCTTAGAAGTAAACGCCAGAAGCATAAAATACGATATAAATACAACAGCTTTTCCATCGTATAAAAGGATTAATTGCAACCAGTTTGAACGTGATGGTCATTTCTCCTTTCCGGGCAACCTAGGCTTCACTCTAGGGCATTGCACCACTAGATCGAACAGCTAGGGCCTTAGAAGTCAACGCCAGAAGCATAAAATACAATATAAATACAACAGTTTTTCCATCGTATAAAACGAATAATTGCAACCAGTTTGAAAGTGATGGCCAATTCTACGTTCCGGGCAACCTAGGTTTCACTCCAGGGCGTTGCTCCACCAGACCGAATAGTTACGGCCTAAGATGTCAACGCCAGGAGCATAAAACACGATATAAATACAACAGCTTTTCCATCGTATAAAACGAATAATTGCAACCAGTGTGAAAGTTATGGTCATTTCCCCATTCCGAGCAACCTAGGCTTCACTCTAGTGCGTTGCTCCACCAGATCGAATAGTTAGTGCCTTAGAAGTCAACGCCAGAAGCATAAAATACAATATAAATACAACTGTTTTTCCATCGTATAAAACGAATAATTGCAACCAGTATGAAACCTATGGTCATTTCTACGTTCCGGGCAACCTAGGCTACACCCTAGGGCGTTGCACCAACGGATTGAATAGTTAGGGCCTTAGAAGTCAACGCCAGAAGCGTAAAATACAATATAAATACAACAGCTTTTCCATCGTATAAAAGGAATAATTGCAACCAATGTGAAGCTAATGGTCATTTCTGCGATCCGGGAAACCTAGGCTTCACTCTAGGGCATTGCACCACTAGATCGAACAGCTAGGGCCTTAGAAGTCAACGCCAGAAGCATAAAATACAATATAAATACAACAGTTTTTCCATCGTATAAAACGAATAATTGCAACCAGTTTGAAAGTGATGGCCAATTCTACGTTCCGGGCAACCTAGGATTCACTCCAGGGCGTTGCTCCACCAGACCGAATAGTTACGGCCTAAGATGTCAACGCGAGGAGCATAAAACACGATATAAATACAACAGCTTTTCCATCGTATAAAACGAATAATTGCAACCAGTGTGAAAGTTATAGTCATTTCCCCATTCCGAGCAACCTAGGCTTCACTCTAGGGAGTTACTCCACCAGATCGAATAGTGAGTGCCTTAGAAGTCAACGCCAGAAGCATAAAATACAATATCAATACAACAGTTTTTCCATCATATAAAACGAATAATTGCAACCAGTATGAAAGTTATGGTCATTTCTACTTTCCGGGCAACCTAGGATCCACCCTAGGGCGTTGCTGCAACCGATTGAATAGTTAGGGCCTTAGAAGTCAACGCCCGAAGCATAAAATACAAAATAAATAGAACACTTTTTCCATCGTATAAAACGAACAATTGCTGCCGAAGTGAAAGTTATGGCCATTTCTACGTTCCGGGCAAACCAGGCTTCACCCTAGGGCGTTGTTCCACCAGATGGAATAGTTAGGGCATAAGAAGTCAACGCCAGAAGCATAAAATACGGTATAAATACAACAGCTTTTCCATCGTATAAAACAAATAATTGCAACCAGTATGAAAGGTATGGTCATTTCAACCTTCCGGGCAACCTAGGCTTCACCCTAGGGCGTTGTTCCAACAGATTGAATAGTTAGGGCCTTAAAAGTCAACGCCCGAAGCATGAAATACAAAATAAATAGAACAGTTGTTCCATCGTATAAAACGAATAATTCCTACCAGTGTGAAAGTTATGGTAATTTCTACGTTCCGGGCAACCTAGGTTTCACTCTAGGGCGTTGCTCCACCAAATCGCATAGCTAGGGACTTAGAATTCAACGCCATAAGAATAAAATACAATATAAGTACAACAGTTTTTCCATCGTATAAAATGAATAATTGGAAATATTGTGAAAGTAATCGTCATTTCTACGTTCCAGGCAACGTAGGCCTCACTCTAGGGCGTTACACCACCACATCTAATAGCTACGACCTTCGCAGTCAACGCTAGAAGCATAAAATACAATATAAATACAACACCATTTCAATCGTATAAAATGAATAATAGCAAACAGTGTGAAAGTAATGTTCATACCTACGTTCCGGACAGCCTAGGCTTCACTCTAGGGCGTTGCTCCACCACATAGAATAGCCACGGCCTTTGAAGTCAACGCTAGAAGCATAAATTACAATAAAAATGCAACAGTTTTTCAAACGCATAGCATGAATAATTGCAACCTGTGTGAATGTTATGGTCATTTCTACGTTCCGGGCAACCTAGGCTTGACTGTAGGGTGTTGCTCCACCAAATCGAATAGGTCGGGCCATAGAAGTCGACGTCCGGAGCATAAAATACAAAATAAATAGAACAGTTTTTCCATTGTATAAAACGAATAATTGCTACCAGTGTGAAAGTTATGTTCATTTCTACGTTCCGGGCAACCTAGGCTTGACTGTAATGCGTTGCTCCACCAGATCGAATAGGTAGGGCCATAGAAGTAAACGACCGAAGCATAAAATACATTAAATATACAAGAGCTTTTCCATCGTATAACAGGAATAATTGCAACCAGTGTGAAAGTGATGGTCATTTCTACGTTCCGGGCAACCTAGGCTTCACTCTAGGGCGTTGTTCCGCCAAATCGAAAAGTTAGGGCCTAAGAAGTCAACGCGAGAAGCATAAAATACAATATAAATATAACAGTTTTTCCGTCGTATAAAACGAATAATAGCAACCAGTGTGAAAGTGATGGTCATTTCTACGTTCCGGGCAACCTAGGCTTCACTCTAGGGCGTTGTTCCACCAGATCGAAAAGTTAGGGCCTAAGAAGTCAACGCCAGAAGCATAAAATACAAAAGAAATAGAACAGTTTTTCCATGGTATAAAAGGAATAATTGCTACCAGTGTAAAAGTTATGGTCATTTCTACGTTCCGGGCAACCTAGGCTTCACCCTAGGGCATTGTTCCACCAGATCGAATAGTTAGGGCATAGGAAGTGAACGCCAGAAGCATAAAATACAATATAAATACAACAGTTTTTCCATCATATAAAACGAGTAATTGCAACCAGTATGAAAGTTGTGGTCATTTCTACTTTCCGAGCAACCTATGCTTCACCCTAGGGCGTTGCTCCAACAGATTGAATAATTAGGGCCTTAGAAGTCTACGCCCGAAACCATAAAATGCAAAAAAAATACAACAGTGTTACCTTCATATAACACGAATAATTTCGACCAGTTTGAAAGTGATGGCCAATTCTACTTTCCGAGCAACCTAGGCTTCACCCTGGGGCGTTGCTCCAACGGATCGAATAGTTAGGGCCTTAGTAGTCAACGTCCGAACCATAAAATGCAAAAAAAATACAACAGTGTTTCCACCATATAACAGGAATAATTGCAACCAGTTTGAAAGTGATGGCCAATTATACGTTCTGGGCAACCTAGGTTTCACTCCAGGTCGTTGCTCCACCAGACCAAATAGTTACGGCCTAAGAAGTCAACGCCAGAGGCATAAAATACGATATAAATACAACAGCTTTTCCATCGTATAAAACGAATAATTGCAACCAGTGTGAAAGTAATGGTCATTTCAACGTTCCGAGCACTCTAGGCGTCACTCTAGGGCGTTGCTCCACCACATCTAATAGCTACGGCCTTAGAAGTCAACGCCAGAGGCATAAAGTACAATATAAATACAACAGCGTTTCCATCGTATAAAACGAATAATTGCAACCAGTGTGAAAGTTATGGTCAGTTCTACATTCCGAGCAACCTACGATTCACTCTAGGGCGTTGCTGCACCAGATCGAATAGTTAGGTCCTTAGAAGTAAACGCCAGAAGCATAAAATACGATATATATACAACAGCGTTTGCATCGTATAAAACGAATAATTGCAACCAGTGTGAAAGTTATGGTCAGTTCTACATTCCGAGCAACCTAGGATTCACTCTAGGGCGTTGCTGCACCAGATCGAATAGTTAGGTCCTTAGAAGTAAACGCCAGAAGCATAAAATACGATATATATACAACAGCGTTTGCATCGTATAAAACGAATAATTGCAACCAGTGTGAAAGTTAACGTCATTTCTACTTTCCGGGCAACCTAGGCTTCACCCTAGGGCGTTGCTCCAACAGATTGAATAGTTATGGCCTTAGAAGTCAACGCCCGAAACATAAAATGCAATAAAAATACAACAGTTCTTCCATCATATAAAACGAATAATTGCAACCAGTATGAAACTTATGGTCATTTCTACTTTCCGAGCAAGCTAGGCTTCACCCTAGGGCGTTGCTCCAACAGATTCAATAGTTAGGACCTTAGAAGTGAACGTCCGAACCATAAAATGCAAAAAAAATACAACAGTGTTTCCATCGTATAACCGGAATAATTGCAACCCTTGTGAAAGTGATGGTCATTTGTACGTTCCAGGCAACCTAGGCTTCACTCTAGGGCGTTGTTCCACCAGATCGAATTGTTAGGGCCTAAGAAGTCAACGCCAGAAGCATAAGATACAATATAAATATAACAGTTTTTCCATCGTATAGAACGAATAATAGCAACCAGTGTGAAAGTTATGGTCATTTCTACGTTCCGGGCAACCTAGGCTTCACTCTAGGGCGTTGCTCCACCAGATCAAACAGTTAGGGCCTTAGAAGTCAACGCCCGAAGCATAAAATACAAAATAAATAGAACAGCTTTTCCATTGTGTAAAACGAGTAATTGCTACCGGTGTGAAAGTTATGGTCATTTCTACGTCCCGGTCAACCTAGGCTTCACGATAGGGCGTTGTTCCACCAGATCGAATAGTTAGGGCCTAAGAAGTGAACGCCAGAAGCATAAAATACAATATAAATATAACAGTTTTTCTATCATATAAAACGAATAATTGCAACCAGTATGAAAGCTATGGTCATTTCTACGTTCTGGGCAACCTAGGCTACACCCTAGGGCGTTGCACCAACAGATTGAATAGTTAGGGCCTTAGAAGTCAATGCCCGAAGCATAAAATGCAATAAAAATATAACACTTTTTCCGTCATATAACAGGAATAATTGCAACCAGTTTGAAAGTGATGGTCATTTCTACGTTCCGGGAAACATCGGCTTCACTCTAGGGCGTTGCTCCGCCAGATCGAATAGTTAGTGCATTAGAAGTCAACGCCAGAAGCATAAAATACAATATAAATACAACAGTTTTTCCACCGTATAAAACGAGTAATTGCGACCAGTATGAAAGTTAACGTCATTTCTTCTTTCCGGGAAACCTAGGTTTCACCGTTGGGCGTTGCTCCACCAGATCGGATAGTTAGGGCCTTAGAAGTCAACGCCAAAATCATAAAATACAATAAAGATGCAACAGCTTTTCCACTGTATTAAACGAATAATTTCAACCAGTGTGAATGTTATGGTCATTTCTACATTCCGAGCAACCTAGGCTTCACTCTAGGACGTTGATCCAACAAATTGAATAGTTTGGGCCTTAGCAGTCAACGCCCGAAGCATAAAATACAATATAAATACAACAGTTTTTCCATCATATAACAGGAATAATTGCAACCAGTTTGAAAGTGATGGTCATTTCTACGTTCCGGGCAACCTAGGCTTCACTCTAGGGCGTTGCTCCACCAGATCGAATAGTTAGTGCCTTAGAAGTCAACGCCAGAAGCATAAAACTCAATAAAGATGCAACAGCTTTTCCATCGTATAACAGGAGTAACTGCAAACAGTGTGAAAGTACTGGTCATTTCTACGTTCCGGGTAACCTAGACTTCACCACAGGGCGTTGTTCCACCAGATCGAATAGTTAGGGCCTCAGAAGTGAACGCCAGCAGCATAAAATACAATATGAATACAACAGTTTTTCCATGATTTAAAACGAATAAATGCAAGCAGTATGAAAGTTATGGTCATTTCTTCTTTCCGGCAACCTAGGCTACACCCTAGGGCGTTGCTCCAACAGATTGAATATTTAGGGCCTTAGAAGTCAATGCCCGAAGCATAAAATGCATTAAAAATACAACAGTTTTTCCATCATATAACAGGAATAATTGCAACCAGTTTGAAAGTGATGGTCACTTCTACGTTCCGGGAAACCTCGGCTTCACTCTACTGCGTTGCTCCGCCAGATCGAATAGTTAGTGCATTAAAAGTCAACGCCAGAAGCATATAATACAATATAAATACAACAGTTTTTCCATCGTATAAAACGAATAATAGCAACCAGTGTGAAAGTTATGGTCATTTCTACGTTCCGGCAACCTAGGCTTCACCCCAGGGCGTTGTTCCACCAGATCGAATAGTTAGGGCCTAAGAAGTGAACGCCAGCAGCATAAAATACAATATAAATACAACAGTTCTTCCATCATATAAAACGAATAATTGCATCCAGTATGAAAGTTATGGTCATTTCTACGTTCCGGGCAACCTAGGCTTCACTCTATGGCGTTGTTCCAACACATGGAATAGCTGCGACCTCAGAAGTCAACGCCTGAAGCATAAAATACAATAGAAATACAACAGTATTTCCATCCTATAACAGGAATAATTGCAACCCTTGTGAAAGTGATGGTCATTTATACGTTCCAGGCAACCTAGGCTTCACTCTAGGGCGTTGCTCCACCAGATCGAATTGTTAGGGCCTAAGAAGTCAACGCCAGAAGCATAAGATACAATATAAATATAACAGTTTTTCCATCGTATAGAGCGAATAATAGCAACCAGTGTCAAAGTTATGGCCATTTCTACGTACCGGGCAACCTAGGCTTCACTCTAGGGCGTTGCTCCTCCAGATCAAACAGTTAGTGCCTTAGAAGTCAACGCCCGATGCATAAAATACAAAATAAATACAACAGCTTTTCCATCGTATGAAACGTATAATTGCAACCAGTGTGAAAGTTATAGTCATTTCTACTTTCCGGGCAACCTAGGCTTCACCCTAGGGCGTTGTTCCACCAGATCGAATAGCTAGGGCCTCAGAAGTCAACGCCAGAAGCATAAAATACAATATAAATACAACAGTTTTTCCATCGTATAAAACGAATAATTGCAACCAGTATGAAACTTATGGTCATTTCTACTTTCCGAGCAAGCTAGGCTTCACCCTAGGGCGTTGCTCCAACACATTGAATAATTAGGACCTTAGAAGTGAACGCCCGAACCATAAAATGCAAAAAAAATACAACAGTGTTTCCATCGTATAAAACGAATAATTGCAACCAGTGTGAAAGTTATGGTCATTTCCACATTCCGAGCATCCTAGGCTTCACTCTAGGGCGTTGCTCCACCAGATCGAATAGTTTGGTCCTTAGAAGTAAACGCCAGAAGCATAAAATACGATATAAATACAACAGCTTTTCCATCGTATAAAAGGATTAATTGCAACCAGTTTGAACGTGATGGTCATTTCTCCTTTCCGGGCAACCTAGGCTTCACTCTAGGGCATTGCACCACTAGATCGAACAGCTAGGGCCTTAGAAGTCAACGCCAGAAGCATAAAATACAATATAAATACAACAGTTTTTCCATCGTATAAAACGAATAATTGCAACCAGTTTGAAAGTGATGGCCAATTCTACGTTCCGGGCAACCTAGGTTTCACTCCAGGGCGTTGCTCCACCAGACCGAATAGTTACGGCCTAAGATGTCAACGCCAGGAGCATAAAACACGATATAAATACAACAGCTTTTCCATCGTATAAAACGAATAATTGCAACCAGTGTGAAAGTTATGGTCATTTCCCCATTCCGAGCAACCTAGGCTTCACTCTAGGGCGTTGCTCCACCAGATCGAATAGTTAGTGCCTTAGAAGTCAACGCCAGAAGCATAAAATACAATATAAATACAACAGTTTTTCCATCGTATAAAACGAATAATTGCAACCAGTATGAAACTTATGGTCATTTCTACTTTCCGAGCAACCTAGGCTTGACCCTAGGGCGTTGCTCCAACAGATTGAATAGTTAGGGCCTTAGAAGTCAACGCCCGAACCGTAAAATGCCAAAAAAATACAACAGTGTTTCCATCCTATAACAGGAATAATAGCAACCAGTTTGAAAGTGATAGCCAATTCTACGTTCCGGGCAACCTAGGCTACACCCTAGGGCGTTGCACCAACAGATTGAATAGTTAGGGCCTTAGAAGTCAACGCCAGAAGCGTAAAATACAATATAAATACAACAGCTTTTCCATCGTGTAAAAGGAATAATTGCAACCAATGTGAAGCTAATGGTCATTTCTGCGTTCCGGGAAACCTAGGCTTCACTCTAGGGCATTGCACCACTAGATCGAACAGCTAGGGCCTTAGAAGTCAACGCCAGAAGCATAAAATACAATATAAATACAACAGTTTTTCCATCGTATAAAACGAATAATTGCAACCAGTTTGAAAGTGAAGGCCAATTCTACGTTCCGGGCAACCTAGGATTCACTCCAGGGCGTTGCTCCACCAGACCGAATAGTTACGGCCTAAGATGTCAACGCGAGGAGCATAAAACACGATATAAATACAACAGCTTTTCCATCGTATAAAACGAATAATTGCAACCAGTGTGAAAGTTATGGTCATTTCCCCATTCCGAGCAGCCTAGGCTTCACTCTAGGGCGTTGCTCCACCAGATCGAATAGTGAGTGCCTTAGAAGTCAACGCCAGAAGCATAAAATACAATATAAATACAACAGTTTTCCCATCGTATAAAACGAATAATTGCAACCAGTATGAAACTTATGGTCATTTCTACTTTCCGAGCAACCTAGGCTTGACCCTAGGGCGTTGCTCCAACAGATTGAATAGTTAGGGCCTTAGAAGTCAACGCCCGAACCGTAAAATGCAAAAAAAATACAACAGTGTTTCCATCATATAACAGGAATAATTGCAACCAGTTTGAAAGTGATGGCCAATTCTACGTTCCGGGCAACCTAGGTTTCACACCAGGGCGTTGCTCCACCAGACGGAATAGTTACGGCCTAAGAAGTCAACGCCAGAAGCATAAAATACGATATAAATACAACAGCTTTTCCATCGTATAAAACGTATAATTGCAAACAGTGTGAAAGTAATCATCATTTCCACGTTCCGATCACCCTAGGCGTCACTCTAGGGCGTTGCTCCACCACATCTAATATCTACGGCCTTAGAAGTCAACGCCAGAGGCATAAAATACAATATAAATACAACAGCGTTTCCATCGTATAAAACGAATAATTGCAACCAGTGTGAAAGTTAAGGTCATTTCCACATTCCGAGCAACCTAGGCTTCACTCTAGGGCGTTGCTCCACCAGATCGAATAGTTAGGTCCTTAGAAGTAAGCGCCAGAAGCATAAAACACCATATAAATACAACAGCCTTTCCATGGTATAAAAGGATTAATTGCAACCAGTTTGAACGTGATGGTCATTTCTCCTTTCCGGGCAACCTAGGCTTCACCCCAGGGCGTTGTTCCACCAGATCGAATAGTTAGGGCCTTACAAGTCAACGCCAGAAGCATAAAATACGAAATAAATAGAACAGTTTTTCCATCGTATAAAACGAATAATAGCAACCAGTGTGAAAGTTATGGTCATTTCTACGTTCCGGCAACCTAGGCTTCACCCCAGGGCGTTGTTCCACCAGATCGAATAGTTAGGGCCTAAGAAGTGAACGCCAGCAGCATAAAATACAATATAAATACAACAGTTCTTCCATCATATAAAACGAATAATTGCATCCAGTATGAAAGTTATGGTCATTTCTACGTTCCGGGCAACCTAGGCTTCACTCTATGGCGTTGTTCCAACACATGGAATAGCTGCGACCTCAGAAGTCAACGCCTGAAGCATAAAATACAATAGAAATACAACAGTATTTCCATCCTATAACAGGAATAATTGCAACCCTTGTGAAAGTGATGGTCATTTATACGTTCCAGGCAACCTAGGCTTCACTCTAGGGCGTTGCTCCACCAGATCGAATTGTTAGGGCCTAAGAAGTCAACGCCAGAAGCATAAGATACAATATAAATATAACAGTTTTTCCATCGTATAGAGCGAATAATAGCAACCAGTGTCAAAGTTATGGCCATTTCTACGTACCGGGCAACCTAGGCTTCAGTCTAGGGCGTTGCTCCTCCAGATCAAACAGTTAGTGCCTTAGAAGTCAACGCCCGATGCATAAAATACAAAATAAATACAACAGCTTTTCCATCGTATGAAACGTATAATTGCAACCAGTGTGAAAGTTATAGTCATTTCTACTTTCCGGGCAACCTAGGCTTCACCCTAGGGCGTTGTTCCACCAGATCGAATAGCTAGGGCCTCAGAAGTCAACGCCAGAAGCATAAAATACAATATAAATACAACAGTTTTTCCATCGTATAAAACGAATAATTGCAACCAGTATGAAACTTATGGTCATTTCTACTTTCCGAGCAAGCTAGGCTTCACCCTAGGGCGTTGCTCCAACACATTGAATAATTAGGACCTTAGAAGTGAACGCCCGAACCATAAAATGCAAAAAAAATACAACAGTGTTTCCATCGTATAAAACGAATAATTGCAACCAGTGTGAAAGTTATGGTCATTTCCACATTCCGAGCATCCTAGGCTTCACTCTAGGGCGTTGCTCCACCAGATCGAATAGTTTGGTCCTTAGAAGTAAACGCCAGAAGCATAAAATACGATATAAATACAACAGCTTTTCCATCGTATAAAAGGATTAATTGCAACCAGTTTGAACGTGATGGTCATTTCTCCTTTCCGGGCAACCTAGGCTTCACTCTAGGGCATTGCACCACTAGATCGAACAGCTAGGGCCTTAGAAGTCAACGCCAGAAGCATAAAATACAATATAAATACAACAGTTTTTCCATCGTATAAAACGAATAATTGCAACCAGTTTGAAAGTGATGGCCAATTCTACGTTCCGGGCAACCTAGGTTTCACTCCAGGGCGTTGCTCCACCAGACCGAATAGTTACGGCCTAAGATGTCAACGCCAGGAGCATAAAACACGATATAAATACAACAGCTTTTCCATCGTATAAAACGAATAATTGCAACCAGTGTGAAAGTTATGGTCATTTCCCCATTCCGAGCAACCTAGGCTTCACTCTAGGGTGTTGCTCCACCAGATCGAATAGTTAGTGCCTTAGAAGTCAACGCCAGAAGCATAAAATACAATATAAATACAACAGTTTTTCCATCGTATAAAACGAATAATTGCAACCAGTATGAAACTTATGGTCATTTCTACTTTCCGAGCAACCTAGGCTTGACCCTAGGGCGTTGCTCCAACAGATTGAATAGTTAGGGCCTTAGAAGTCAACGCCCGAACCGTAAAATGCCAAAAAAATACAACAGTGTTTCCATCCTATAACAGGAATAATAGCAACCAGTTTGAAAGTGATGGCCAATTCTACGTTCCGGGCAACCTAGGCTACACCCTAGGGCGTTGCACCAACAGATTGAATAGTTAGGGCCTTAGAAGTCAACGCCAGAAGCGTAAAATACAATATAAATACAACAGCTTTTCCATCGTGTAAAAGGAATAATTGCAACCAATGTGAAGCTAATGGTCATTTCTGCGTTCCGGGAAACCTAGGCTTCACTCTAGGGCATTGCACCACTAGATCGAACAGCTAGGGCCTTAGAAGTCAACGCCAGAAGCATAAAATACAATATAAATACAACAGTTTTTCCATCGTATAAAACGAATAATTGCAACCAGTTTGAAAGTGAAGGCCAATTCTACGTTCCGGGCAACCTAGGATTCACTCCAGGGCGTTGCTCCACCAGACCGAATAGTTACGGCCTAAGATGTCAACGCGAGGAGCATAAAACACGATATAAATACAACAGCTTTTCCATCGTATAAAACGAATAATTGCAACCAGTGTGAAAGTTATGGTCATTTCCCCATTCCGAGCAGCCTAGGCTTCACTCTAGGGCGTTGCTCCACCAGATCGAATAGTGAGTGCCTTAGAAGTCAACGCCAGAAGCATAAAATACAATATAAATACAACAGTTTTCCCATCGTATAAAACGAATAATTGCAACCAGTATGAAACTTATGGTCATTTCTACTTTCCGAGCAACCTAGGCTTGACCCTAGGGCGTTGCTCCAACAGATTGAATAGTTAGGGCCTTAGAAGTCAACGCCCGAACCGTAAAATGCAAAAAAAATACAACAGTGTTTCCATCATATAACAGGAATAATTGCAACCAGTTTGAAAGTGATGGCCAATTCTACGTTCCGGGCAACCTAGGTTTCACACCAGGGCGTTGCTCCACCAGACGGAATAGTTACGGCCTAAGAAGTCAACGCCAGAAGCATAAAATACGATATAAATACAACAGCTTTTCCATCGTATAAAACGTATAATTGCAACCAGTGTGAAAGTAATCATCATTTCCACGTTCCGATCACCCTAGGCGTCACTCTAGGGCGTTGCTCCACCACATCTAATATCTACGGCCTTAGAAGTCAACGCCAGAGGCATAAAATACAATATAAATACAACAGCGTTTCCATCGTATAAAACGAATAATTGCAACCAGTGTGAAAGTTAAGGTCATTTCCACATTCCGAGCAACCTAGGCTTCACTCTAGGGCGTTGCTCCACCAGATCGAATAGTTAGGTCCTTAGAAGTAAGCGCCAGAAGCATAAAACACCATATAAATACAACAGCCTTTCCATGGTATAAAAGGATTAATTGCAACCAGTTTGAACGTGATGGTCATTTCTCCATTCCGGGCAACCTAGGCTTCACTCTAGGGCGTTGCTCCACTAGATTGAACAGCTAGGGCCTTAGAAGTCAACGCCAGAAGCATAAAATACAATATAAATACAACAGCTTTTCCATCGTATAAAACGAATAGTTGCAACCCGTGTGAAAGTTATAGTCATTTCTACTTTGCGGGCAACCTAGGCTTCACTCTAGGGCGTTGCTCCAACAGATCGAATAGTTATGGCCCTAGAAGTCAACGCCAGAAGCATAAAATACAATAAAGATGCAACAGTATTTCCATCGTATATCAGGAATTATTGCAACCACTGTGAAAGTAATGGCACATCATTGTTCCGGGCAACCTAGGCTTCACTCTAGGGCATTGCTCCACCAGATGGAATAGCTAGGGCCTTAGAAGTCAACGCCCGAAGCATGAAATACAAAATAAATAGAACAGTTGTTCCATCGTATAAAACGAATAATTCCTACCAGTGTGAAAGTTATGGTAATTTCTACGTTCCGTGCATCCTAGGTTTCACTCTAGGGCGTTGCTCCACCAGATCGCATAGCTAGGGACTTAGAATTCAACGCCATAAGAATAAAATACAATATAAGTACAACAGTTTTTCCATCGTATAAAACGAATAATTGCAACCAGTATGAAAGTTATGGTCATTTCTCCTTTCCGGGCAACCTAGGATCCACCCTAGGGCGTTGCTCCACCAGATGGAATAGTCAGGGCATAAGAAGTCAACGCCAGAAGCATAAAATACGGTATAAATACAACAGCCTTTCCATCGTATAAAACGAATAATTGCAACCAGTGTGAAAGTTATGGTCATTTCTACGTTCCGGGCAACCTAGGCTTCACCCTAGTGCGTTATTCCACCAGATCGAATAGTTAGGGCCTAAGAAGTGAACGCCAGAAGCATAAAATACAATATAAATACAACAGTTTTTCCATCATATAAAACGAGTAATTGCAACCAGTATGAAAGTTCTGGTCATTTCTACTTTCCGGGCAACCTAGGCTACACCCTAGGGCGTTACTCCAACAGATTGAATTGTTAGGGCCTTACAAGTCAACGCCCTAAGCATAAAATGCAATATAAATACAACAGTTTTACCATCGTATAAAACGAATAATTGCTACCGGTGTGAAAGTTATGGTCATTTCTACGTTCCGGGCAACCTAGGCATCACCCTAGGGCGTTGTTTCACCAGATGGAATTGTTAGGGCATAAGAAGTCAACGCCAGAAGCATAAAATACAATATAAATACAACAGCTTTTACATCATATAAAACGAGTAATTGCAACCAGTATGAAAGTTCTGGTCATTTCTACTTTCCGGGCAACCTAGGCTACACCCTAGGGCGTTGCTCCAACAGATTGAGTAGTTAGGGCCTTAGAAGTCAATGCCCGAAGCATAAAATGCAATAAAAATACAACAGTCTTTCCATCATATAACCGGAATGATTGCAACCAGTTTGAAAGTGATGGTCATTTCTACGTTCCGGGCAACCTCGGCTTCACTCTAGGGCGTTGCTCCACCAGATTCAATAGTTAGTGCCTTAGAAGTCAACGCCAGAAGCATAAAATACAATATCAATACAACAGTTTTTCCATCGTATAAAACGAATAATTGAAACCAGTGTAAAAGTAATGGTCATTTCTACGTGCCGGCAACCTAGGCTTCACCCTAGGGCGCTGCTCCACCAGATCGAATAGTTAGTGCCCTAAAAGTCAACGCCAGAAGCATAAAATACAATATAAGTAAAACAGTTTTTCCATCGTATAAAACGAATAATTGCAACCAGTATGAAAGTTATGGTTATTTCTACTTTCCGGGCAACCTAGGCTTCACCCTGGGGCGTTGTTCCAACAGATCGAATAGTTAGGGCCTTAGAAGTCAACGCACGAAGCATAAAATATAATATAAATATAACAGTTTTTCCATCGTATAAAACGAATAATTGCAACAAGTATGAAAGTTGTGGTTAGTTCTACTTTCCGGGCGATCTAGGCTTCACCCCAGGGCGTTGCTCCAACAGATTGAATAGTTAGGGCCTTAGAAGTCAACGGCCGAAGCATAAAATACAAAATAAATAGAACAGTTTTTCCATCGTATAAAACGAATAATTGCTACCGGTGTGAAAGTTATGGTCATTTCTACGTTCCGGGCAACCTAGGCATCACCCTAGGGCGTTGTTCCACCAGATGGAATTGTTAGGGCATAAGAAGTCAACGCCAGAAGCATAAAATACGGTATAAATACAACAGCTTTTCCATCGTATAAAACGAATAATTGCAACCAGTGTGAAAGTTATAGTCATTTCTACTTTCCGGGCAACCTAGGCTACACCCTAGGGCGTTGCTCCAACAGATTGAATAGTTAGGGCCTTAGAAGTCAATGCCCGAAGCATAAAATGCAATAAAGATACAACAGTTCTTCCGTCATATAGCCGGAATAATTGCAACCAGTTTGACAGTGATGGTCATTTCTACGTTCCGGGCAACCTAGGCTTCACTCTAGGGCGTTGCTCCACCAGATCGAATAGTTAGGGCCTTAGAAGTCTACTCCAGAAGCATAAAATACAATAAAGATGCAACAGCTTTTCCATCGTATAAAACGAATAATTTCAACCAGTGTGAATGTTATGGTCATTTCTACATTCCGAGCAACCTAGGCTTCATTCTAGGGCGTTGACCCAACAGATTGAATAGTTAGGACCTTAGAAGTCAACGCCCGAAGCATAAAATACAATATAAATACAACAGTTTTTCCATCGTATAAAACAATTAATTGCAACCAGTATGAGTGTTATGGTCATTTCTACTTTCCGGCAACCTAGTCTTCACCCTAGGGCGTTGCTCCAACAGATCGAAGAGTTAGGTCCTTAGAAGTCAACGGCCGAAGCACAAAATACAAAATAAATAGAACTGTTTTTCCATCGTATAAAACGAATAATTGCTACCGGTGTGAAAGTTATTTCCATTTCATCGTTCCGGGCAACCTAGGCTTCACTCTAGGGCGTTGCACCACCAGATCAAACAGTTAGGGCCTTAGAAGTCAACGCCCAAAGCATAAAATACAAAATTAATAGAACAGTTTTTCCATCGTATAAAACGAATAATGGCTTCCAGTGTAAAAGTTATGGTCATTTCTACGTTCCGGGCAACCTAGGCTTCTCCCTAGGGCGTTGTTCCACCAGATCGAATAGTTAGGGCCTAAGAAGTGAACGCCAGAAGCATAAAATACAATATAAATACAACAGTTTTTCCATCATATAAAACGAGTAATTGCAACCAGTATGAAAGTTGTGGTCATTTCTACTTTCCGGGCAACCTAGGCTACACCCTAGGGCGTTGCTTCAACACATTGAATAGTTAGGGCCTTAGAAGTCAATGCCCGAAGCATAAAATGCAATAAAGATACAACAGTTCTTTCATCATATAACCGGAATAATTGCAACCAGTTTGAATGTGATTGTCATTTCTACGTTCCGGGCAACCTCGGCTTCACTCTAGGGCGTTGCTCCACCAGATCGAATAGTTAGTGCCTTAGAAGTCAACGCCAGAAGCATAAAAAACAATATAAATACAACAGTTTTTCCATCGTATAAAGCGAATAATTGCAACCAGTTTGAAAGTGATGGTCATTTCTACGTTTCGGGCAACCTAGGCTTCACTCTAGGGCGTTGCTCCACCAGCTCGAATAGTTAGGGCCTTAGAAGTCAACGGCCGAAGCATAAATTACAAAATAAGTAGAACCGTTTTTCCATCGTATAAAACGAATAATTGCTACCGGTGTGAAAGTTATTTCCATTTCTACGTTCCGGGCAACCTAGGCTTCACCCTAGGTCGTTGTTCCACCAGATGGAATATTTATGGCATAAGAGGTGAACGCCTGAAGCATAAGATACAATATAAGTACAACAGTTTTTCTAACGTATAAAATGAATAATTGCAAACATTGCAAAAGTAATGGTCATTTTTACATTCCGAGCAACCTAGGCTTCACGCTAGGACGTTGATACACCAGATAGCATAGTTAGGGCCTTAGAAGTCAACGACATAAGCATAAAATTCAATAAAGATGCAACAGTTTTTCCATCGTATAACAGGAGTCACTGCAAACAGTGTGAAAGTACTGGTCATTTCTACGTTCCGGGTAACCTAGGCTTCACTCTAGGGCAATGTTCTACCAGATCGAACAGTTAGAGCCTAAGAAGGCAACGCCAGAAGCATAAAGTACAATAAAGATGCATCAGTTTTTCCATCGTATAACAGGGGTCACTGCAAACAGTGTGAAAGTACTGGTCATTTCCACGTTCCGGGTAACCTAGGCTTCACCCTAGGGCGTTGCTCCAACAGATCGAATAGTTAGGGCATAAGAAGTCAACGCCAGAAGCATAAAATACGGTATAAATACAACAGCTTTTCCATCGTATAAAACGAATAATTGCAACCAGTGTGAAAGTTATAGTCATTTCTACTTTCCGGGCAACCTAGGCTTCACTCTAGGGCGTTGCACCACCAAATCGAATAGTTAGGGCCTTAGAAGTCAACGCCAGAAGCATAAAATACAATAAAGATGCAACAGTTTTTCCGTCGTATATCAGGAAATATTGCAACCAGTGTGAAAGTAATGGCATATCATTGTTCCGGGCAACCTAGGCTTCACTCTAGGGCGCTGCTCCACCAAATCGAATAGCTAGGGCCTTAGGAGTCAACGCCAGAAGCATAAAATTCACTATAAATACAACGGTTTTTCCATCGTATAAAACGAATAATTCCTACCAGTGTGAAAGATATGGTAATTTCTACGTTCCGGGCAACCTAGGTTTCACTATAGGACGTTGCTCCACCAGATCGCATAGCTAGGGACTTAGAATTCAACGCCATAAGAACAAAATACAATACAAGTACAACAGTTTTTCCATCGTATAAAATGAATAATTGGAAACATTGTGAAAGTAATAGTCATTTCTACGTCCCAGGCAACGTAGGCGTCACTCTAGGGCGTTACTCCACCACATCTAATAGCTACGGCCTTAGCAGTCAACGCTAGAAGCATAAATTACAATAAAAATGCAACAGTTTTTCCAACGTATAGCATGAATAATTGCAACCGGTGTGAATGTTATGGTCATTTCTACGTTCCTTGCACCCTAGGCTTGACTTTAGGGTGTTGCTCCACCAGATCGAATAGGTCGGGCCATAGAAGTCAACGCCCGAAGCATAAAATACAAAATAAATGGAACAGTTTTTCCATTGTATAAAACGAATAATTGCTACCAGTGTGAAAGTTATGCTCATTTCTACGTTCCGGGCAACCTAGGCTTGACTGTAGGGCGTTGCTCCACCAGATCGAATAGGTAGGGCCATAGAAATCAACGCCCGAAGCATAAAATACATTAAATATACAAGAGCTTTTCCATCGTATAACAGGAATAATTGCAACCAGTGTGAAAGTGATGGTCATTTCTACGTTCCGGGCAACCTAGGCTACACTCTAGGGCGTTGTTCCACCAGATCGAAAAGGTAGGGCCTAAGAAGTCAACGCCAGAAGCATAAAATACAATATAAATATAACAGTTTTTCCATCGTATAAAACGAATAATAGCAACCAGTGTGAAAGTTCTGGTCATTTCTACGTTCCGGGCAACCTAGGCTTCACTCTAGGGCGTTGCTCCACCAGATCGAATAGTTAGGGCCTTAGAAGTCAACGCCCGTAGCATAAAATACTATAAAAATACAACAGCCTTTCCATCCTATGACAGGAATAATTGCAACCCGTGTGAAAGTGATGGTCATTTGTACGTTCCAGGCAACCTAGGCTTCACTCTAGGGCGTTGTTCCACTAGAACGTATTGTTAAGGCCTAAGACGTCAACGCCAGAAGCATAAGATACAATATAAATATAACAGTTTTTCCATCGTATGGAACGAATAATAGCAACCAGTGTGAAAGAGATGGTCATTTCTACGTTCCGGGCAACCTGGGCATCACCCTATGGTGTTGTTACACCAGATGGAATAGTTAGGGCATAAGAAGTCAACGCCTGAAGCATAAAATACGGTATAAATACAACAGGTTTTCCATCGTATAAAACGAATAATTGCAGCCAGTGTGAAAGTTATAGTCATTTCTACTTTCCGGGCAACCTAGGCTTCACTCTAGGACGTTGCTCCACCAGATGGAATAGTTAGGGCCTTAGAAGTCAACGCCCGAAGCATAAAATACAATAAAGATGCAACAGTTTTTCCATCGTATAAAACGAATAATTGAAACCAGTGTAAAAGTAATGGTCATTTCTACGTGCCGGCAACCTAGGCTTCACCCTAGGGCGCTGCTCCAAGAGATCGAATAGTTAGTGCCCTAAAAGTCAGCGCCAGAAGCATAAAATACAATATAAATAAAACAGTTTTTCCATCGTATAAAACGAATAATTGAAACCAGTGTAAAAGTAATGGTCATTTCTACGTGCCGGCAACCTAGGCTTCACTCTAGGACGTTGCTCCACCAGATGGAATAGTTAGGGCCTTAGAAGTCAACGCCCGAAGCATAAAATACAATAAAGATGCAACAGTTTTTCCATCGTATAAAACGAATAATTGAAACCAGTGTAAAAGTAATGGTCATTTCTACGTGGCGGCAACCTAGGCTTCACCCTAGGGCGCTGCTCCACCAGATCGAATAGTTAGTGCCCTAAAAGTCAGCGCCAGAAGCATAAAATACAATATAAATACAACAGCTTTTCCATCGTATAAAACGAATAATTGCAACCAGTGTGAAAGTTATAGTCATTTCTACTTTCCGGGCAACCTAGGCTACACCCTAGGGCGTTGCTCCAACAGATTGAATAGTTAGGGCCTTAGAAGTCAATGCCCGAAGCATAAAATGCAATAAAGATACAACAGTTCTTCCGTCATATAGCCGGAATAATTGCAACCAGTTTGACAGTGATGGTCATTTCTACGTTCCGGGCAACCTAGGCTTCACTCTAGGGCGTTGCTCCACCAGATCGAATAGTTAGGGCCTTAGAAGTCTACTCCAGAAGCATAAAATACAATAAAGATGCAACAGCTTTTCCATCGTATAAAACGAATAATTTCAACCAGTGTGAATGTTATGGTCATTTCTACGGTCCGGGCAACCTCGGCTTCACTCTAGTGCGTTGCTCCACCAGATCGAATAGTTAGTGCCTTAGAAGTCAACGCCAGAAGCATAAAATACAATATAAATACAACAGATTTTCCATCGTATAAAACGAGTAATTGCAACCAGTATGAAAGTTAATGTCATTTCTACGTTCCGGGCAACCTAGGCTTCACTCTAGGGCATTGCTCCACCAGATCGAATAGTTTGTGCCTTAGAACTCAACGCCAGAAGCATTAAATACAATATAAATACAACAGTTTTTCCATCGTATAAAACGAATGATTGCTACCAGTATGGAAGTGATGGTCATTTCTACGTTCCGGGCAACCTAGGCCTCACTCTAGGGTGTTGTTCCACCAGATGGAATAGTTAGGGCCTAAGAAATCAACGCCAGAAGCATTAAATACAATTTAAATATAACAGTTTTTCCATCGTATAAAACGAATAATTTCAACCAGTGTGAATGTTATGGTCATTTGTACATTCCGAGCAACCTAGGCTTCACTCTAGGGCGTTCTTCCTCCACATCGAATAGCTACGGCCTCAGAAGTCAACGCCTGAAGCATAAAATACAATAAAAATACAACAGTCTTTCCATCCGATAACAGGAATAATTGCAACCCGTGTGAAAGTGATGGTCATTTGTACGTTCCAGGCAACCTAGGCTTCACTCTAGGGCGTTGTTCCACCAGATCGAATTGTTAGGGCCTAAGAAGTCAACGCCAGAAGCATAAGATACAATATGAATATAACAGTTTTTCCATCGTATAAAACGAATAATAGCAACCAGTGTGAAAGTTATGGTCATTTCTACGTTCCGGCAACCTAGGCTTCACCCCAGGGCGTTGTTCCACCAGATCGAATAGTTAGGGCCTAAGAAGTGAACGCCAGCAGCATAAAATACAATATAAATACAACAGTTATTCCATCATATAAAACGAATAATTGCAACCAGTATGAAAGTCATGGTCATTTCGACGTTCCGGGCAACCTAGGCTTCACTCTATGGCGTTCTTCCACCACATCGAATAGCGGCGGTCTCAGAAGTCAACGCCTGAAGCATAAAATACACTAGAAATACAGCAGTCTTTCAATCCTATAACAGGAATAAATGCAACCCTTGTGATAGTGATGGCCAATTGTACGTTCCAGGCAACCTAGGCTTCACTCTAGGGCGTTGTTCCACCAGATCGAACTGTTAGGGCACAAGAAGTCAACGCCAGAAGCATAAGGTTCAATATAAGTATAACAGTTTTTCCATCGTATAGAACGAATAATAGCAACCAGTGTGAAATTTATGGTCATTTCTACGTTCCGGGCAACCTAGGCTTCACTCTAGGGCGATGCTCCACCAGATCAAACAGCTAGGGCCTTAGAAGTCAACGCCAGAAGCATAAAATACGATATATATACAACAGCGTTTGCATCGTATAAAACGAATAATTGGGACCAGTGTGAAAGTTAAAGTCATTTATACATTCCGAGCCACCTAGGTTTCACTCTAGGGCGTTGCTCCACCAGATCGAATAGCTAGGGACTTTGAATTCAACGCCAGAAGAATAAAACACAATATGAGTACAACCGTTTTTCCATTGTATAAAATGAATAATTGCAAACAGTGTGAAATTAATGGTCATTTCTGCGTTCCGGTCAACCTAGGCGTCACTGTAGGGCGGTGCTCCACCACAGCTAATAGCTACGGCCTTAGAAGTCAACGCCAGAAGCATAAAATACAACATCAATACAACAGCTTTTCCATCGTATGAAATGAATAATTGAAAACAGTGTGAAAGTACTGGTCATTTCTACGTTCCGGGCAACCTAGGCTTCTCCCTAGGGCGTTGTTCCACCAGATCGAATAGTTAGGGCCTTAGAAGTCAACGCCCGAAGCATAAAATGCAATAAAAATACAACAGTTTTTCCATCGTATAACAGGAATAATTGTAACTAGTTTGAAAGTGATGGTCATTTCTTCGTTCCGGGCAACCTAGACTTCACTCTAGTGCGTTGCTCCACCAGATCGAATGGTTAAGGCCTAAGAAGTGAACGCCAGAAGCATAAAATACCATATAAATACAACAGTTTTTCCTTCGTATAAAACGGATAATTGCAACCAGTATGAAAGTTATGGTCATTTCTACTTCCCGGGCAACCTAGGATTCACCCTAGGGCGTTGCTCCAACAGATTGAAAAGTTAGTGCCTAAGAAGTGAACGCCAGAAGCATAAAATACAATATAAATACAACAGTTTTTCCATCGTATAATCCGGATAATTGCAACCAGTGTGAAAGTTATGGTCACTTCTACGTTCCGGGCAACCTAGACTTCACTCTAGGGCGTTGCCCCACCAGATCGAATAGTTAGTGCCTTAGAATTCAACGCCACAAGCATAAAATACAATATAAGCACAACAGTTTTTCCGTCGTATAAAACGAATAATTACAACCAGTATGAAAGTGATGGTAATTTCTACGTTCCGGGAAACCAAGGCTTCACTCTAAGGCGTTGCTCCACCAGATCGAATAGTTATGGCCTAAGAAGTCAAGGCCAGAAGCATAAAATACAATATACAAGCAACAGCTTTTCCTTCGTATAAAACGGATAATTGCAACCAGAATGAAAGTTATGGTCATTTCTACTTCCCGGGCAACCTAGGATCCACCCTAGGGCGTTGCTCCAACAGATTGAAAAGTTAGTGCCTAAGAAGTGAACGCCAGAAGCATAAAATACAATATAAATACAACAGTTTTTCCATCGTATAACAGGAATAATTGCAACCAGTTTGAAAGTTATGGTCATTTCTACTTTCCGGGCAACCTAGGCTTCACCCTAGGGCGTTGTTCCACCCGATCGAATAGTTAGGGCCTAAGAAGTGAACGCCAGAAGCGTAAAATACAATATAAATACAACAGTTGTTCCATCGTCTTAAAACGAATAATAGCAACCTGTGTGAAAGTTATGGTCACTTCTACGTTCCGGGCAACCTAGGCTTCACTCTAGGGCGTTGCTCCACCAGATCGAATAGTTAGGGCCTAAGAAGTCAACACCAGGAGCATAAAATACAATCTAAATACTACAGGTTTTCCATCCTATAATATGAATAATTGCAACCATTGTGAAAGCGATGGTCATTTCTACGTTCCGGGCAACCTAGACTTCACTCTAGGGCGTGTTCCACCAGATCGAATAGCTAGGGCCTATGAAGTCAGCGCTAGAAGCATAAAATACAATATAAATATAACAGTTTTTCCATCGAATAAAACGAATAATAGCCACCAGTGTGAAGGTTATGGTCATTTCTATGTTCCGGGCAACCTAAGCTTCACTCTAGGGCGGTGCTCCACCAGATCGAACAGTTAGTGCCTTAGAAGTCAACGCCAGAATCATAAAATACAATATAAATACAACAGTTTTTCCATCGTATAAAACGAATAATTGCAACCAGTATGAAAGTCACGATCATTTCTACGTTCCGGGAAACCAAGGCTTCACTCTAGGGCGTTGCTCCAGCAGATCGAATAGTTAGTGCCTCAGAAGTCAACGCCAGAAGCATAAAATACAATATAAATACAACAGTTTTTCCATCGTATAAAACGAATAATTGCAACCAGTGTGAAAGTTATTTTCATTTCTACTTTTCGGGCAACCTAGGATTCACCCTAGGGCGTTGCTCCAACAGATTGAATAATTAGTGCCTTAGAAGTCAACGCCCGAAGCATCAAATGCAATAAAAATACAACAGTTTTTCCATCATATAACAGGAGTAATTGCAACCAGTTTGAAAGTGATGGTCATTTCTACGTTCCGGACACCCTAGGCTTCACTCTGGGGCGTTGCTCCACCTTATCGAATACTTAGTGCCTTAGAAGTCAACGCCAGAAGCATAAAATACAATATAAATACAACAGTTTTTCCATCGTATAACAGGAATAATTGCAACCAGTTTGAAAGTTATGGTCATTTCTACTTTCCGGGCAACCTAGGCTTCACCCTAGGGCGTTGTTACACCCGATCGAATAGCTAGGGCCTAAGAAGTGAACGCCAGAAGCATATAATACAATATAAGTACAAAAGTTTTTCCATCGTATAAAACGAATAATTGCAACCAGTGTGAAAGTTATGGTCATTTCTACGTTCCGGGCAACCTAGGCTTCACTCTGGGGCGTTCCTCCAACAGATCGTATAGTTGGTGCCTTAGAAGTCAACGTCAGAAGCATAAAATACAATATTAATATAACAGTTTTTCCATCGAATAAAACGAATAGTAGCCACCAGTGTGAAGGTTATGGTCATTTCTATGTTCCGGGCAACCTAAGCTTCACTCTCGGGCGGTGCTCCACCAGATCGAACAGTTAGTGCCTTAGAAGTCAACGCCAGAAGCATAAAATACAATATAAATACAACAGTTTTTCCATCATATAAAACGAATGATTGCAACCAGTATGAAAGTTATGGACATTTCTACTTTCCGGGCAACCTAGGGTTCACCCTAGGGCGTTGCTCCAACAGATCGAATAGTTAGGGCCTCAGAAGTCAACGCCAGAAGCATAAAATACAATATAAATACAACAGTTTTTCCATCGTATAAAACGAATAATTGCAACCAGTATGAAAGTTATGGTCATTTCTACTTTCCGGGCAACCTAGGAATCACCCTAGGGCGTTGCTCCACCAGATCGAATAGTTAGGGACTAAGAAGCCAACACCAGGAGCATAAAATACAATATAAATACAACAGGTTTTCAATCCTATAATATGAATAATTGCAACCAGTGTGAAAGTGATGGTCACTTCTACGTTCCGGGCAACCTAGACTTCACTCTAGGGCGCTGTTCCACCAGATCGAATAGGTAGGGCCTAAGAAGTCAGCGCCAGAAGCGTAAAATACAATATAAATATAACATTTTTTCCATCGAATACAACGAATAATAGCCACCAGTGTGAAGGTTATGGTCATTTCTATGTTCCGGGCAACCTAAGCTTCACTCTAGGGCGTTGCTCCACCAGATCGAACAGTTAGTGCCTTAGAAGTCAACGCCAGAAGCATAAAATACAATATAAATACAACAGTTTTTCCATCGTATAAAACGAATAATTGCAACCAGTATGAAAGTCATGGTCATTTCTACGTTCCGGGAAACCAAGGCTTTACTCTAGGGCGTTGCTCCACCAGATCGAATAGTTAGTGCCTTAGAATTCAACGCCACAAGCATAAAATACAATATAAGCACAACAGTTTTTCCGTCGTATAAAACGAATAATTGCAACCAGTATGAAAGTTATGGACATTTCTACTTTCCGGGCAACCTAGGCTTCACCCTAGGGCGTTGCTCCAACAAATCGAATAGTTAGGGCCTCAGAAGTCATCGCCAGAAGCATAAAATACAATATAAATACAACAGTTTTTCCATCGTATAATACGAATAATTGCAACCACTATGAAAGTTATTGTCATTTCTACTATCCGGGCAACCTAGGCTTCAACCTAGGGCGTTGCTCCACCAGATCGAATAGACAGGGCCTAAGAAGTCAACGCCCGAAGCATAAAATACAAAATAAATAGAACAGTTTTTCCATGTATAGAACGAATAATTGCTATCTGTGTGAAAGTTATGGTCATTTCCACGTTCCGGGATACCTAGTCTTCACTCTAGGGCGTTGCTCCACCAGATCGAATAGTTAGGGCCTTAGAAGTCAACGCCCGAAGCATAAAATGCAATAAAAATACAACAGTTTTTCCATCGTATAACAGGAATAATTGTAACTAGTTTGAAAGTGATGGTCATTTCTTCGTTCCGGGCAACCTAGACTTCACTCTAGTGCGTTGCTCCACCAGATCGAATGGTTAAGGCCTAAGAAGTGAACGCCAGAAGCATAAAATACCATATAAATACAACAGTTTTTCCTTCGTATAAAACGGATAATTGCAACCAGTATGAAAGTTATGGTCATTTCTACTTCCCGGGCAACCTAGGATTCACCCTAGGGCGTTGCTCCAACAGATTGAAAAGTTAGTGCCTAAGAAGTGAAAGCCAGAAGCATAAAATACAATATAAATACAACAGTTTTTCCATCGTATAATCCGGATAATTGCAACCAGTGTGAAAGTTATGGTCACTTCTACGTTCCGGGCAACCTAGACTTCACTCTAGGGCGTTGCCCCACCAGATCGAATAGTTAGTGCCTTAGAATTCAACGCCACAAGCATAAAATACAATATAAGCACAACAGTTTTTCCGTCGTATAAAACGAATAATTACAACCAGTATGAAAGTGATGGTAATTTCTACGTTCCGGGAAACCAAGGCTTCACTCTAAGGCGTTGCTCCACCAGATCGAATAGTTATGGCCTAAGAAGTCAAGGCCAGAAGCATAAAATACAATATACAAGCAACAGCTTTTCCTTCGTATAAAACGGATAATTGCAACCAGAATGAAAGTTATGGTCATTTCTACTTCCCGGGCAACCTAGGATCCACCCTAGGGCGTTGCTCCAACAGATTGAAAAGTTAGTGCCTAAGAAGTGAACGCCAGAAGCATAAAATACAATATAAATACAACAGTTTTTCCATCGTATAACAGCAATAATTGCAACCAGTTTGAAAGTTATGGTCATTTCTACTTTCCGGGCAACCTAGGCTTCACCCTAGGGCGTTGTTCCACCCGATCGAATAGTTAGGGCCTAAGAAGTGAACGCCAGAAGCGTAAAATACAATATAAATACAACAGTTGTTCCATCGTCTTAAAACGAATAATAGCAACCTGTGTGAAAGTTATGGTCACTTCTACGTTCCGGGCAACCTAGGCTTCACTCTAGGGCGTTGCTCCACCAGATCGAATAGTTAGGGCCTAAGAAGTCAACACCAGGAGCATAAAATACAATCTAAATACTACAGGTTTTCCATCCTATAATATGAATAATTGCAACCATTGTGAAAGTGATGGTCATTTCTACGTTCCGGGCAACCTAGACTTCACTCTAGGGCGTGTTCCTCCAGATCGAATAGCTAGGGCCTATGAAGTCAGCGCTAGAAGCATAAAATACAATATAAATATAACAGCTTTTCCATCGAATAAAACGAATAATAGCCACCAGTGTGAAGGTTATGGTCATTTCTATGTTCCGGGCAACCTAAGCTTCACTCTAGGGCGGTGCTCCACCAGATCGAACAGTTAGTGCCTTAGAAGTCAACGCCAGAATCATAAAATACAATATAAATACAACAGTTTTTCCATCGTATAAAACGAATAATTGCAACCAGTATGAAAGTCATGATCATTTCTACGTTCCGGGAAACCAAGGCTTCACTCTAGGGCGTTGCTCCAGCAGATCGAATAGTTAGTGCCTCAGAAGTCAACGCCAGAAGCATAAAATACAATATAAATACAACAGTTTTTCCATCGTATAAAACGAATAATTGCAACCAGTGTGAAAGTTATTTTCATTTCTACTTTTCGGGCAACCTAGGATTCACCCTAGGGCGTTGCTCCAACAGATTGAATAATTAGTGCCTTAGAAGTCAACGCCCGAAGCATAAAATACAATATAAATACAACAGTTTTTCCATCGTATAACAGGAGTAATTGCAACCAGTTTGAAAGTGATGGTCATTTCTACGTTCCGGACACCCTAGGCTTCACTCTGGGGCGTTGCTCCACCTTATCGAATACTTAGTGCCTTAGAAGTCAACGCCAGAAGCATAAAATACAATATAAATACAACAGTTTTTCCATCGTATAACAGGAATAATTGCAACCAGTTTGAAAGTTATGGTCATTTCTACTTTCCGGGCAACCTAGGCTTCACTCTAGGGCGTTGTTACACCCGATCGAATAGCTAGGGCCTAAGAAGTGAACGCCAGAAGCATATAATACAATATAAGTACAAAAGTTTTTCCATCGTATAAAACGAATAATTGCAACCAGTGTGAATGTTATGGTCATTTCTACGTTCCGGGCAACCTAGGCTTCACTCTGGGGCGTTCCTCCAGCAGATCGTATAGTTGGTGCCTTAGAAGTCAACGTCAGAAGCATAAAATACAATATTAATATAACAGTTTTTCCATCGAATAAAACGATTAGTAGCCACCAGTGTGAAGGTTATGGTCATTTCTATGTTCCGGGCAACCTAAGCTTCACTCTAGGGCGGTGCTCCACCAGATCGAACAGTTAGTGCCTTAGAAGTCAACGCCAGAAGCATAAAATACAATATAAATACAACAGTTTTTCCATCATATAAAACGAATAATTGCAACCAGTATGAAAGTTATGGACATTTCTACTTTCCGGGCAACCTAGGGTTCACCCTAGGGCGTTGCTCCAACAGATCGAATAGTTAGGGCCTCAGAAGTCAACGCCAGAAGCATAAAATACAATATAAATACAACAGTTTTTCCATCGTATAAAACGAATAATTGCAACCAGTATGAAAGTTATGGTCATTTCTACTTTCCGGGCAACCTAGGATTCACCCTAGGGCGTTGCTCCACCAGATCGAATAGTTAGGGACTAAGAAGCCAACACCAGGAGCATAAAATACAATATAAATACAACAGGTTTTCCATCCTATAATATGAATAATTGCAACCAGTGTGAAAGTGATGGTCACTTCTACGTTCCGGGCAACCTAGACTTCACTCTAGGGCGCTGTTCCACCAGATCGAATAGGTAGGGCCTAAGAAGTCAGCGCCAGAAGCGTAAAATACAATATAAATATAACATTTTTTCCATCGAATACAACGAATAATAGCCACCAGTGTGAAGGTTATGGTCATTTCTATGTTCCGGGCAACCTAAGCTTCACTCTAGGGCGTTGCTCCACCAGATCGAACAGTTAGTGCCTTAGAAGTCAACGCCAGAAGCATAAAATACAATATAAATACAACAGTTTTTCCATCGTATAAAACGAATAATTGCAACCAGTATGAAAGTCATGGTCATCTCTACGTTCCGGGAAACCAAGGCTTCACTCTAGGGCGTTGCTCCAACAGATCGAATAGTTAGGGCCAGAGAAGTCAACGCCAGAAGCATAAAATACAATATAAATACAACAGTTTTTCCATCGTATAAAACGAATAATTGCAACCACTATGAAACTTATGGTCATTTCTACTATCCGGGCAACCTAGGCTTCACCCTAGGTCGTTGCTCCACCAGATCGAATAGTTAGGGCCTTAGAAGTCAACGCCAGAAGCATAAGGTACAATATAAATACAACAGCTTTTCCATCGTATAACAGGAACAATAGCAACCAGTGTGAAAGGTATGGTCATTTCTACGTTCCGGGCATCCTAGGCGTCACTCGAAGGCGTTGCTCCACCAGATCGAATAGTTAGGGCCTAAGAAGTCAACGCCAGAAGCATAAAATACAATACAAATACAATGGTTTTTCCCTCGTATAAAACGAATAATAGCAACCAGTATGAAAGTTATGGACATTTCTACTTTCCGGGCAGCCTAGGCTTCACCCTAGGGCGTTGCTCCAACAGATTGATTAGGTAGGGCCTTCGAACTCAACGCCCGAAGCATAAAATGCAATAAAAATGTAACAGTTTTTCCATCGTATAATACGAATAATTGCAACCACTATGAAAGTTATTGTCATTTCTACTATCCGGGCAACCTAGGCTTCAACCTAGGGCGTTGCTCCACCAGATCGAATAGACAGGGCCTAAGAAGTCAACGCCCGAAGCATAAAATACAAAATAAATAGAACAGTTTTTCCATGTATAGAACGAATAATTGCTATCTGTGTGAAAGTTATGGTCATTTCCACGTTCCGGGATACCTAGTCTTCACTCTAGGGCGTTGCTCCACCAGATCGAATAGTTAGGGCCTAAGAAGTCAGCGCCAGAAGCGTAAAATACAATATAAATATAACATTTTTTCCATCGAATACAACGAATAATAGCCACCAGTGTGAAGGTTATGGTCATTTCTATGTTCCGGGCAACCTAAGCTTCACTCTAGGGCGTTGCTCCACCAGATCGAACAGTTAGTGCCTTAGAAGTCAACGCCAGAAGCATAAAATACAATATAAATACAACAGTTTTTCCATCGTATAAAACGAATAATTGCAACCAGTATGAAAGTCATGGTCATCTCTACGTTCCGGGAAACCAAGGCTTCACTCTAGGGCGTTGCTCCAACAGATCGAATAGTTAGGGCCAGAGAAGTCAACGCCAGAAGCATAAAATACAATATAAATACAACAGTTTTTCCATCGTATAAAACGAATAATTGCAACCACTATGAAACTTATGGTCATTTCTACTATCCGGGCAACCTAGGCTTCACCCTAGGGCGTTGCTCCACCAGATCGAATAGTTAGGGCCTTAGAAGTCAACGCCAGAAGCATAAGGTACAATATAAATACAACAGCTTTTCCATCGTATAACAGGAACAATCGCAACCAGTGTGAAAGGTATGGTCATTTCTACGTTCCGGGCATCCTAGGCGTCACTCGAAGGCGTTGCTCCACCAGATCGAATAGTTAGGGCCTAAGAAGTCAACGCCAGAAGCATAAAATACAATACAAATACAATGGTTTTTCCCTCGTATAAAACGAATAATTGCAACCAGTATGAAAGTTATGGACATTTCTACTTTCCGGGCAGCCTAGGCTTCACCCTAGGGCGTTGCTCCAACAGATTGATTAGGTAGGGCCTTAGAACTCAACGCCCGAAGCATAAAATGCAATAAAAATGTAACAGTTTTTCCATCGTATAATACGAATAATTGCAACCACTATGAAAGTTATTGTCATTTCTACTATCCGGGCAACCTAGGCTTCAACCTAGGGCGTTGCTCCACCAGATCGAATAGACAGGGCCTAAGAAGTCAACGCCCGAAGCATAAAATACAAAATAATTAGAACAGTTTTTCCATGTATAGAACGAATAATTGCTATCTGTGTGAAAGTTATGGTCATTTCCACGTTCCGGGATACCTAGTCTTCACTCTAGGGCGTTGCTCCACCAGATCGAATAGTTAGGGCCTTAGAAGTCAACGCCAGAAGCATAAAATACAATATAAATACAACAGATTTTCCATCGTATAAAACGAGTAATTGCAACCAGTATGAAAGTTAATGTCATTTCAACTTTCCGGGCAACCTAGGCTTCTGCCTAGGGCGTTCTTCCTCCACATCGAATAGCTACGGCCTCAGAAGTCAACGCCTGAAGCATAAAATACAATAAAAATACAACAGTCTTTCCATCCGATAACAGGAATAATTACAACCCGTGTGAAAGTGAAGGTCATTTGTACGTTCCAGGCAACCTAGGCTTCACTCTAGGGCGTTGTTCCACCAGATCGAATTGTTAGGGCCTAAGAAGTCAACGCCAGAAGCATAAGATACAATATAAATATAACAGTTTTTCCATCGTATAAAACGAATAATAGCAACCAGTGTGAAAGTTATGGTCATTTCTACGTTCCGGCAACCTAGGCTTCACCCCAGGGCGTTGTTCCACCAGATCGAATAGTTAGGGCCTAAGAAGTGAACGCCAGCAGCATAAAATACAATATAAATACAACAGTTATTCCATCATATAAAACGAATAATTGCAACCAGTATGAAAGTTATGGTCATTTCGACGTTCCGGGCAACCTAGGCTTCACTCTATGGCGTTCTTCCACCACATCGAATAGCGGCGGCCACAGACGTCAACGCCTGAAGCATAAAATACACTAGAAATACAGCAGTCTTTCAATCCTATAACAGGAATAAATGCAACCCTTGTGATAGTGATGGCCAATTGTACGTTCCAGGCAACCTAGGCTTCACTCTAGGGCGTTGTTCCACCAGATCGAACTGTTAGGGCACAAGAAGTCAACGCCAGAAGCATAAGGTTCAATATAAGTATAACAGTTTTTCCATCGTATAGAACGAATAATAGCAACCAGTGTGAAATTTATGGTCATTTCTACGTTCCGGGCAACCTAGGCTTCACTCTAGGGCGATGCTCCACCAGATCAAACAGCTAGGGCCTTAGAAGTCAACGCCAGAAGCATAAAATACGATATATATACAACAGCGTTTGCATCGTATAAAACGAATAATTGGGACCAGTGTGAAAGTTAAAGTCATTTATACATTCCGAGCCACCTAGGTTTCACTCTAGGGCGTTGCTCCACCAGATCGAATAGCTAGGGACTTTGAATTCAACGCCAGAAGAATAAAACACAATATGAGTACAACCGTTTTTCCATTGTATAAAATGAATAATTGCAAACAGTGTGAAATTAATGGTCATTTCTACGTTCCGGTCAACCTAGGGGTCACTGTAGGGCGTTGCTCCACCACAGCTAATAGCTACGGCCTTAGAAGTCAACGCCAGAAGCATAAAATACAACATCAATACAACAGCTTTTCCATCGTATGAAATGAATAATTGAAAACAGTGTGAAAGTACTGGTCATTTCTACGTTCCGGGCAACCTAGGCTTCTCCCTAGGGCGTTGTTCCACCAGATCGAATAGTTAGGGCCTTAGAAGTCAACGCCCGAAGCATAAAATGCAATAAAAATACAACAGTTTTTCCATCGTATAACAGGAATAATTGTAACTAGTTTGAAAGTGATGGTCATTTCTTCGTTCCGGGCAACCTAGACTTCACTCTAGTGCGTTGCTCCACCAGATCGAATGGTTAAGGCCTAAGAAGTGAACGCCAGAAGCATAAAATACCATATAAATACAACAGTTTTTCCTTCGTATAAAACGGATAATTGCAACCAGTATGAAAGTTATGGTCATTTCTACTTCCCGGGCAACCTAGGATTCACCCTAGGGCGTTGCTCCAACAGATTGAAAAGTTAGTGCCTAAGAAGTGAAAGCCGAAAGCATAAAATACAATATAAATACAACAGTTTTTCCATCGTATAATCCGGATAATTGCAACCAGTGTGAAAGTTATGGTCACTTCTACGTTCCGGGCAACCTAGACTTCACTCTAGGGCGTTGCCCCACCAGATCGAATAGTTAGTGCCTTAGAATTCAACGCCACAAGCATAAAATACAATATAAGCACAACAGTTTTTCCGTCGTATAAAACGAATAATTACAACCAGTATGAAAGTGATGGTAATTTCTACGTTCCGGGAAACCAAGGCTTCACTCTAAGGCGTTGCTCCACCAGATCGAATAGTTATGGCCTAAGAAGTCAAGGCCAGAAGCATAAAATACAATATACAAGCAACAGCTTTTCCTTCGTATAAAACGGATAATTGCAACCAGAATGAAAGTTATGGTCATTTCTACTTCCCGGGCAACCTAGGATCCACCCTAGGGCGTTGCTCCAACAGATTGAAAAGTTAGTGCCTAAGAAGTGAACGCCAGAAGCATAAAATACAATATAAATACAACAGTTTTTCCATCGTATAACAGCAATAATTGCAACCAGTTTGAAAGTTATGGTCATTTCTACTTTCCGGGCAACCTAGGCTTCACCCTAGGGCGTTGTTCCACCCGATCGAATAGTTAGGGCCTAAGAAGTGAACGCCAGAAGCGTAAAATACAATATAAATACAACAGTTGTTCCATCGTCTTAAAACGAATAATAGCAACCTGTGTGAAAGTTATGGTCACTTCTACGTTCCGGGCAACCTAGGCTTCACTCTAGGGCGTTGCTCCAACAGATCGAATAGTTAGGGCCTAAGAAGTCAACACCAGGAGCATAAAATACAATCTAAATACTAGAGGTTTTCCATCCTATAATATGAATAATTGCAACCATTGTGAAAGTGATGGTCATTTCTACGTTCCGGGCAACCTAGACTTCACTCTAGGGCGTGTTCCTCCAGATCGAATAGCTAGGGCCTATGAAGTCAGCGCTAGAAGCATAAAATACAATATAAATATAACAGCTTTTCCATCGAATAAAACGAATAATAGCCACCAGTGTGAAGGTTATGGTCATTTCTATGTTCCGGGCAACCTAAGCTTCACTCTAGGGCGGTGCTCCACCAGATCGAACAGTTAGTGCCTTAGAAGTCAACGCCAGAATCATAAAATACAATATAAATACAACAGTTTTTCCATCGTATAAAACGAATAATTGCAACCAGTATGAAAGTCATGATCATTTCTACGTTCCGGGAAACCAAGGCTTCACTCTAGGGCGTTGCTCCAGCAGATCGAATAGTTAGTGCCTCAGAAGTCAACGCCAGAAGCATAAAATACAATATAAATACAACAGTTTTTCCATCGTATAAAACGAATAATTGCAACCAGTGTGAAAGTTATTTTCATTTCTACTTTTCGGGCAACCTAGGATTCACCCTAGGGCGTTGCTCCAACAGATTGAATAATTAGTGCCTTAGAAGTCAACGCCCGAAGCATCAAATGCAATAAAAATACAACAGTTTTTCCATCATATAACAGGAGTAATTGCAACCAGTTTGAAAGTGATGGTCATTTCTACGTTCCGGACACCCTAGGCTTCACTCTGGGGCGTTGCTCCACCTTATCGAATACTTAGTGCCTTAGAAGTCAACGCCAGAAGCATAAAATACAATATAAATACAACAGTTTTTCCATCGTATAACAGGAATAATTGCAACCAGTTTGAAAGTTATGGTCATTTCTACTTTCCGGGCAACCTAGGCTTCACCCTAGGGCGTTGTTACACCCGATCGAATAGCTAGGGCCTAAGAAGTGAACGCCAGAAGCATATAATACAATATAAGTACAAAAGTTTTTCCATCGTATAAAACGAATAATTGCAACCAGTGTGAAAGTTATGGTCATTTCTACGTTCCGGGCAACCTAGGCTTCACTCTGGGGCGTTCCTCCAACAGATCGTATAGTTGGTGCCTTAGAAGTCAACGTCAGAAGCATAAAATACAATATTAATATAACAGTTTTTCCATCGAATAAAACGATTAGTAGCCACCAGTGTGAAGGTTATGGTCATTTCTATGTTCCGGGCAACCTAAGCTTCACTCTAGGGCGGTGCTCCACCAGATCGAACAGTTAGTGCCTTAGAAGTCAACGCCAGAAGCATAAAATACAATATAAATACAACAGTTTTTCCATCATATAAAACGAATAATTGCAACCAGTATGAAAGTTATGGACATTTCTACTTTCCGGGCAACCTAGGGTTCACCCTAGGGCGTTGCTCCAACAGATCGAATAGTTAGGGCCTCAGAAGTCAACGCCAGAAGCATAAAATACAATATAAATACAACAGTTTTTCCATCGTATAAAACGAATAATTGCAACCAGTATGAAAGTTATGGTCATTTCTACTTTCCGGGCAACCTAGGATTCACCCTAGGGCGTTGCTCCACCAGATCGAATAGTTAGGGACTAAGAAGCCAACACCAGGAGCATAAAATACAATATAAATGCAACAGTTTTTCCATCCTATAATATGAATAATTGCAACCAGTGTGAAAGTGATGGTCACTTCTACGTTCCGGGCAACCTAGACTTCACTCTAGGGCGCTGTTCCACCAGATCGAATAGGTAGGGCCTAAGAAGTCAGCGCCAGAAGCGTAAAATACAATATAAATATAACATTTTTTCCATCGAATACAACGAATAATAGCCACCAGTGTGAAGGTTATGGTCATTTCTATGTTCCGGGCAACCTAAGCTTCACTCTAGGGCGTTGCTCCACCAGATCGAACAGTTAGTGCCTTAGAAGTCAACGCCAGAAGCATAAAATACAATATAAATACAACAGTTTTTCCATCGTATAAAACGAATAATTGCAACCAGTATGAAAGTCATGGTCATCTCTACGTTCCGGGAAACCAAGGCTTCACTCTAGGGCGTTGCTCCAACAGATCGAATAGTTAGGGCCAGAGAAGTCAACGCCAGAAGCATAAAATACAATATAAATACAACAGTTTTTCCATCGTATAAAACGAATAATTGCAACCACTATGAAACTTATGGTCATTTCTACTATCCGGGCAACCTAGGCTTCACCCTAGGGCGTTGCTCCACCAGATCGAATAGTTAGGGCCTTAGAAGTCAACGCCAGAAGCATAAGGTACAATATAAATACAACAGCTTTTCCATCGTATAACAGGAACAATAGCAACCAGTGTGAAAGGTATGGTCATTTCTACGTTCCGGGCATCCTAGGCGTCACTCGAAGGCGTTGCTCCACCAGATCGAATAGTTAGGGCCTAAGAAGTCAACGCCAGAAGCATAAAATACAATACAAATACAATGGTTTTTCCCTCGTATAAAACGAATAATTGCAACCAGTATGAAAGTTATGGACATTTCTACTTTCCGGGCAGCCTAGGCTTCACCCTAGGGCGTTGCTCCAACAGATTGATTAGGTAGGGCCTTAGAACTCAACGCCCGAAGCATAAAATGCAATAAAAATGTAACAGTTTTTCCATCGTATAACAGGAATAATTGTAACAAGTTTGAAAGTGATGGTCAGCTCTACGTTCCGGGCAACCTAGGCTTCACTCTAGGGCGTTGCTCCACCAGATCGAATAGTTAAGGGCTAAGAAGTCAACACCAGGAGCATAAAATACAATCTAAATACAACAGGTTTTCCATCCTATAATATGAGTAATTGCAACCAGTGTGAAAGTGATGGTCATTTCTACGTTCCGGGCAACCTAGGCTTCACTCTAGGGCGTTCCTCCAACAGATCGTATAGTTGGTGCCTTAGAAGTCAGCGTCAGAAGCATAAAATACAATATAAATACAACAGTTTTTCCATCGTATAAAACGAATAATTGCAACCAGTGTGAAAGTTATGGTCATTTCTACGTTCCGGGCAACCTAGGCTTCACTCTAGGGCGTTGCTCCACCAGATCGAATAGTTGGTGCCTTAGAAGTCAACGTCAGAAGCATAAAATACAATATAAGTACAACAGTTTTTCCATCATATAAAACGAATAATTGCAACCAGTATGAAAGTTATGGACATTTCTACTTTCCGGGCAACCTAGGGTTCACCCTAGGGCGTTGCTCCAACAGATCGAATAGTTAGGGCCTCAGAAGTCAACGCCAGAAGCATAAAATACAATATAAATACAACAGTTTTTCCATCGTATAAAACGAATAATTGCAACCAGTATGAAAGTTATGGTCATTTCTACTTTCCGGGCAACCTAGGATTCACCCTAGGGCGTTGCTCCACCAGATCGAATAGTTAGGGACTAAGAAGCCAACACCAGGAGCATAAAATACAATATAAATACAACAGTTTTTCCATCCTATAATATGAATAATTGCAACCAGTGTGAAAGTGATGGTCACTTCTACGTTCCGGGCAACCTAGACTTCACTCTAGGGCGCTGTTCCACCAGATCGAATAGGTAGGGCCTAAGAAGTCAGCGCCAGAAGCGTAAAATACAATATAAATATAACATTTTTTCCATCGAATACAACGAATAATAGCCACCAGTGTGAAGGTTATGGTCATTTCTATGTTCCGGGCAACCTAAGCTTCACTCTAGGGCGTTGCTCCACCAGATCGAACAGTTAGTGCCTTAGAAGTCAACGCCAGAAGCATAAAATACAATATAAATACAACAGTTTTTCCATCGTATAAAACGAATAATTGCAACCAGTATGAAAGTCATGGTCATCTCTACGTTCCGGGAAACCAAGGCTTCACTCTAGGGCGTTGCTCCAACAGATCGAATAGTTAGGGCCAGAGAAGTCAACGCCAGAAGCATAAAATACAATATAAATACAACAGTTTTTCCATCGTATAAAACGAATAATTGCAACCACTATGAAACTTATGGTCATTTCTACTATCCGGGCAACCTAGGCTTCACCCTAGGGCGTTGCTCCACCAGATCGAATAGTTAGGGCCTTAGAAGTCAACGCCAGAAGCATAAGGTACAATATAAATACAACAGCTTTTCCATCGTATAACAGGAACAATAGCAACCAGTGTGAAAGGTATGGTCATTTCTACGTTCCGGGCATCCTAGGCGTCACTCGAAGGCGTTGCTCCACCAGATCGAATAGTTAGGGCCTAAGAAGTCAACGCCAGAAGCATAAAATACAATACAAATACAATGGTTTTTCCCTCGTATAAAACGAATAATTGCAACCAGTATGAAAGTTATGGACATTTCTACTTTCCGGGCAGCCTAGGCTTCACCCTAGGGCGTTGCTCCAACAGATTGATTAGGTAGGGCCTTAGAACTCAACGCCCGAAGCATAAAATGCAATAAAAATGTAACAGTTTTTCCATCGTATAACAGGAATAATTGTAACAAGTTTGAAAGTGATGGTCAGCTCTACGTTCCGGGCAACCTAGGCTTCACTCTAGGGCGTTGCTCCACCAGATCGAATAGTTAAGGGCTAAGAAGTCAACACCAGGAGCATAAAATACAATCTAAATACAACAGGTTTTCCATCCTATAATATGAGTAATTGCAACCAGTGTGAAAGTGATGGTCATTTCTACGTTCCGGGCAACCTAGGCTTCACTCTAGGGCGTTCCTCCAACAGATCGTATAGTTGGTGCCTTAGAAGTCAGCGTCAGAAGCATAAAATACAATATAAATACAACAGTTTTTCCATCGTATAAAACGAATAATTGCAACCAGTGTGAAAGTTATGGTCATTTCTACGTTCCGGGCAACCTAGGCTTCACTCTAGGGCGTTGCTCCACCAGATCGAATAGTTGGTGCCTTAGAAGTCAACGTCAGAAGCATAAAATACAATATAAGTACAACAGTTTTTCCATCATATAAAACGAATAATTGCAACCAGTATGAAAGTTATGGACATTTCTACTTTCCGGGCAACCTAGGCTTCACCCTAGGGCGTTGCTCCAACAAATCGAATAGTTAGGGCCTCAGAAGTCATCGCCAGAAGCATAAAATACAATATAAATACAACAGTTTTTCCATCGTATAATACGAATAATTGCAACCACTATGAAAGTTATTGTCATTTCTACTATCCGGGCAACCTAGGCTTCAACCTAGGGCGTTGCTCCACCAGATCGAATAGACAGGGCCTAAGAAGTCAACGTCCGAAGCATAAAATACAAAATAAATAGAACAGTTTTTCCATGTATAGAACGAATAATTGCTATCTGTGTGAAAGTTATGGTCATTTCCACGTTCCGGGATACCTAGTCTTCACTCTAGGGCGTTGTTCCACCAGATCGAATAGTTAGGGCCTTAGAAGTCAACGCGCGAAACATAAAACACAAAACAAATAGAACAGTTTTTCCATTGTATAAATCGAATAATTCCTACCAGTGTGAAAGGTATGGTCATTTCTACGTTCCGCGCAGTCTCGGCTTCACCCTAGTGCGTTGTTCCACCAGATCGAATAGTTAAGGCCTAAGAAGTGAACGCCAGAAGCATAAAATACAATATAAATACAACAGTTTTTCCATCGTATAAAACGAATAATTGCAACCAGTGTGAAAGTTATGGTCATTTCTACGTTCCGGGCAACCTAGGCTTCACTCTAGGGCGTTGCTCCACCAGATCGAATAGTTGGTGCCTTAGAAGTCAACGTCAGAAGCATAAAATACAATATAAATACAACAGTTTTTCCATCATATAAAACGAATAATTGCAACCAGTATGAAAGTTATGGACATTTCTACGTTCCGGGCACCCTAGGCTTCACTCTAGGGCGTTGCACCACCATATCGAATACTTAGTGTCTTAGAAGTCAACGCCAGAAGCATAAAATGCAATAAAAATACAACAGTTTTTCCATCGTATAACAGGAATAATTGCAACCAGTTCGAAAGTTATGGTCATTTCTACTTTCCGGGCAACCTAGGCTTCACCCTAGGGCGTTGTTCCACCCGATCGAATAGTTAGGGCCTAAGAAGTGAACGCCAGAAGCATATAATACAATATAAATACAACAGTTTTTCCATCGTATAAAACGAATAATTGCAACCAGTGTGAAAGTTATGGTCATTTCTACGTTCCGGGCAACCTAGGCTTCACTCTAGGGCGTTGCTCCAACAGATCGAATAGTTGGTGCCTTAGAAGTCAACGTCAGAAGCATAAAATACAATATAAATACAACAGTTTTTCCATCGTATAAAACGAATAATTGCAACCAGTATGAAAGTTATGGACATTTCTACTTTCCGGGCAGCCTAGGCTTCACCCTAGGGCGTTGCTCCAACAGATTGATTAGTTAGGGCCTTAGAAGTCAACGCCCGAAGCATAAAATGCAATAAAAATACAACAGTTTTTCCAACGTATAACAGGAATAATTGCAACCAGTTTGAAAGTTATGGTCATTTCTACTTTCCGGGCAACCTAGGCTTCACCCTAGGGCGTTGTTACACCCGATCGAATAGCTAGGGCCTAAGAAGTGAACGCTAGAAGCATATAATACAATATAAATACAACAGTTTTTCCATCGTATAAAACGAATAATTGCAACCAGTGTGAAAGTTATGGTCATTTCTACGTTCCGGGCAACCTAGGCTTCACTCTAGGGCGTTGCTCCACCAGATCGAATAGTTGGTGCCTTAGAAGTCAACGTCAGAAGCATAAAATACAATATAAATACAACAGTTTTTCCATCGTATAAAACGTATAATTGCAACCACTATGAAAGTTATTGTCATTTCTACTATCCGTGCAACCTAGGCTTCAACCTAGGGCGTTGCTCCACCAGATCGAATAGTTAGGGCCTCAGAAGTCAACGCCAGAAGCATAAAATACAATATAAATACAACAGTTTTTCCATCGTATAAAACGAATAATTGCAACCAGTATGAAACTTATGGTCATTTCTACTTTCCGGGCAACCTAGGATTCACCCTAGGGCGTTGCTCCAACAGATTGAATAGTTAGTGCCTTAGAAGTCTACGCCCGAAGCATCAAATGCAATAAAAATACAACAGTTTTTCCATCGTATAAAACGAATAATTGCAACCAGTGTGAAAGTTATGGTCATTTCTACGTTCCGGGCAACCTAGGCTTCACTCTAGGGCGTTGCACCACCATATCGAATACTTAGTGCATTAGAAGTCAACGCCAGAAGCATAAAATACAATATATATACAACAGTCTTTCCATCGTATAACAGGAATAATTCCAAACAGTTCGAAAGTTATGGTCATTTCTACTTTCCGGGCAACCTAGGCTTCACCCTAGGGCGTTGTTCCACCCGATCGAATAGTTAGGGCCTAAGAAGTGTACGCCAGAAGCATATAATACAATATAAATACAACAGTTTTTCCATCGTATAAAACGAATAATTGCAACCAGTGTGAAAGTTATGGTCATTTCTACGTTCCGGGCAACCTAGGCTTCACTCTAGGGCGTTGCTCCAACAGATCGAATAGTTGGTGCCTTAGAAGTGAACGTCAGAAGCATAAAATACAATATAAATACAACAGTTGTTCCATCGTCTTAAAACGAATAATAGCAACCTGTGTGAAAGTTATGGTCATTTCTACGTTCCGGGCCACCTAGGCTTCACTCTAGGGCGTTGCTCCAACAGATCGAATAGTTGGTGCCTCACAAGTCAACGTCAGAAGCATAAAATACAATATAAATATAACAGTTTTTCCATCGTATAAAACGAATAATTGCAACCAGTATGAAAGTTATGGACATTTCTACTTTCCGGGCAACCTAGGCTTCACCCTAGGGCGTTGCTCCAACAGATTGAATAGTTAGGGCCTTAGAAGTCAACGCCCGAAACATAAAATGCAATAAAAATGTAACAGTTTTTCCATCGTATAACAGGAATAATTGTAACAAGTTTGAAAGTGATGGTCAGTTCTACGTTCCGGGCAACCTAGGCTTCACTCTAGGGCGTTGCTCCACCAGATCGAATAGTTAGGGCCTAAGAAGTCAACACCAGGAGCATAAAATACAATCTAAATACAACAGTTTTTCCATCATATAAAACGAATAATTGCAACCAGTATGAAAGTTATGGACATTTCTACTTTCCGGGCAGCCTAGGCTTCACCCTAGGGCGTTGCTCCAACAGATCGAATAGTTAGGTCCTCAGAAGTCAACGCCAGAAGCATAAAATACAATATAAATACAACAGTTTTTCCATCATATAAAACGAATAATTGCAACCGGTATGAAAGTTATGGACATTTCTACTTTCCGGGCAGCCTAGGCTTCACCCTAGGGCGTTGCTCCAACGGATCGAATAGTTAGGTCCTCAGAAGTCAACGCCAGAAGCATAAAATACAATATAAATACAACAGTTTTTCCATCGTGTAAAACGTATAATTGCAACCACTATGAAAGTTATTGTCATTTCTACTATCCGGGCAACCTAGGCTTCAACATAGGGCGTTGCTCCACCAGATCGAATAGACAGGGCCTAAGAAGTCAACGCCAGAAGCATAAAATACAAAATAAATAGAACAGTTTTTCCATGTATAGAACGAATAATTGCTATCTGTGTGAAAGTTATGGTCATTTCCACGTTCCGGGATACCTAGGCTTCACTCTAGGGCGTTGCTCCACCAGATCGAATAGTTAGGGCCTTAGAAGTCAACGCGCGAAACATAAAACACAAAACAAATAGAACCGTTTTTCCATTGTATAAATCGAATAATTCCTACCAGTGTGAAAGTTATGGTCATTTCTACGTTCCGCGCAGCCTAGGCTTCACCCTAGTGCGTTGTTCCACCAGATCGAATAGTTAAGGCCTAAGAAGTGAATGCCAGAAGCATAAAATACAATATAAATACAACAGTTATTCCATCGTATAAAACGGAGAATTGCAACCAGTATGAAAGTAATGGTCATATCTACTTCCCGGGCAACCTAGGGTACACCCTAGGGCGTTGCTCCAACAGATTGAAAAGTTAGTGCCCAAGAAGTGAACGCCAGAAGCATAAAATACAATATAAATACAACAGTTGTTCCATCGTCTTAAAACGAATAATAGCAACCTGTGTGAAAGTTATGGTCATTTCTACGTTCCGGGCAACCTAGGCTTCACTCTAGGGCGTTGCTCCCACAGATCGAATAGTTGGTGCCTCACAAGTCAACGTCAGAAGCATAAAACACAATATAAATACAACAGATTTTCCATCGTATAAAACGAATAATTGCAACCAGTATGAAAGTTATGGACATTTCTGCCTTCCGGGCAACCTAGGCTTCACCCTAGGGCGTTGCTCCAACAGATTGAATAGTTAGGGCCTTAGAAGTCAACGCCCGAAGCATAAAATGCAATAAAAATGTAACAGTTTTTCCATCGTATAACAGGAATAATTGTAACAAGTTTGAAAGTGATGGTCAGTTCTACGTTCCGGGCAACCTAGGCTTCACTCTAGGGCGTTGCTCCACCAGATCGAACAGTTAGGGCCTAAGAAGTCAACACCAGGAGCATAAAATACAATCTAAATACAACAGGTTTTCCATCCTATAATATGAATAATTGCAACCAGTGTGAACGTGATGGTCATTTCTACGTTCCGGGCAACCTAGACTTCACTCTAGGGCGTGTTCCACCAGATCGAATAGTTAGGGCCTATGAAGTCAGCGCCAGAAGCATAAAATAGAATATAAATATAACAGTTTTTCCATCGAATAAAACGAATAATAGCCACCAGTGTGAAGGTTATGGTCATTTCTATGTTCCGGGCAACCTAAGCTTCACTCTAGGGCGGTGCTCCACCAGATCGAACAGTTAGTGCCTTAGAAGTCAACGCCAGAAGCATAAAATTCAATATAAATACAACAGTTTTTCCATCGTATAAAACGAATAATTGCAACCAGTATGAAAGTCATGATCATTTCTACGTTCCGGGAAACCAAGGCTTCACTCTAGGGCGTTGCTCCACCAGATCGAATAGTTAGTGCCTCAGAAGTCAACGCCAGAAGCATAAAATACAATATAAATACAACAGTTTTTCCATCGTATAAAACGAACAATTGCAACCAGTATGAAAGTTATTTTCATTTCTACTTTCCGGGCAACCTAGGATTCACCCTAGGGCGTTGCTCCAACAGATTGAATAATTAGTGCCTTAGAAGTCAACGCCCGAAGCATCAAATGCAATAAAAATACAACAGTTTTTCCATCATATAACAGGAGTAATTGCAACCAGTTTGAAAGTGATGGTCATTTCTACGTTCCGGACACCCTAGGCTTCTTTCTGGGGCGTTGCTCCACCTTATCGAATACTTAGTGCCTTAGAAGTCAACGCCAGAAGCATAAAATACAATATAAATACAACAGTTTTTCCATCGTATAACAGGAATAATTGCAACCAGTTTGAAAGTTATGGTCATTTCTACTTTCCGGGCAACCTAGGCTTCACCCTAGCGCGTTGTTACACCCGATCGAATAGCTAGGGCCTAAGAAGTGAACGCCAGAAGCATATAATACAATATAAGTACAAAAGTTTTTCCATCGTATAAAACGAATAATTGCAACCAGTGTGAAAGTTATGGTCATTTCTACGTTCCGGGCAACCTAGGCTTCACTCTGGGGCGTTCCTCCAACAGATCGTATAGTTGGTGCCTTAGAAGTCAACGTCAGAAGCATAAAATACAATATTAATATAACAGTTTTTCCATCGAATAAAACGAATAGTAGCCACCGGTGTGAAGGTTATGGTCATTTCTATGTTCCGGGCAACCTAAGCTTCACTCTAGGGCGGTGCTCCACCAGATCGAACAGTTAGTGCCTTAGAAGTCAACGCCAGAAGCATAAAATACAATATAAATTCAACAGTTTTTCCATCGTATAACAGGAATAATTGCAACCAGTTTGAAAGTTATGGTCATTTCTACTTTCCGGGCAACCTAGTCTTCACCCCAGGGCGTTGTTACACCCGATCGAATAGCTAGGGCCTAAGAAGTGAACGCCAGAAGCATATAATACAATATAAATACAACAGTTTTTCCATCGTATAAAACGAATAATTGCAACCAGTGTGAAAGTTATGGTCACTTCTACGTTCCGGGATACCTAGGCTTCACTCTAGGGCGTTGCTCCACCAGATCGAATAGTTAGTGCCTTAGAAGTCAACGCGCGAAACATAAAACACAAAACAAATAGAACAGTTTTTCCATTGTATAAATCGAATAATTCCTACCAGTGTGAAAGTTATGGTCATTTCTACGTTCCGCGCAGCCTAGGCTTCACCCTAGTGCGTTGTTCCACCAGATCGAATAGTTAAGGCCTAAGAAGTGAACGCAAGAAGCATAAAATACAATATAAATACAACAGTTTTTCCATCGTATAAAACGGATAATTGCAACCTGTATGAAAGTAATGGTCATAACTACTTCCCGGGCAACCTAGGGTTCACCCTAGGGCGTTGCTCCACCATATCGAATACTTAGTGCCTTAGAAGTCAACGCCTGAAGCATATAATACAATATAAATACAACAGTTTTTCCATCGTATAACAGGAATAATTGCAACCAGTTTGAAAGTTATGGTCATTTTACTTTCGGGGCAACCTAGGCTTCACCCTAGGGCGTTGTTCCACCCGATCGAATAGCTAGGGCCTAAGAAGTGAACGCCAGAAGCATAAAATACAATATATATACAACAGTTGTTCCATCGTCTTAAAACGAATAATAGCAACCTGTGTGAAAGTTATGGTCATTTCTACGTTCCGGTCAACCTAGGCTTCACTCTAGGGCGTTGCTCCAACAGATCGAATAGTTGGTGCCTCACAAGTCAACGTCAGAAGCATAAAATACAATATAAATACAACAGTTTTTCCATCATATAAAACGAATAATTGCAACCAGTATGAAAGTTATGGACATTTCTACTTTCCGAGCAACCTAGGCTTCACCCTAGGGCGTTGCTCCAACAGATTGAATAGTTACGGCCTTAGAAGTCAACGCCCGAAGCATAAAATGCAATAAAAATGTAACAGTTTTTCCATCGTATAACAGGAATAATTGTAACAAGTTTGAAAGTGATGGTCAGTTCTACGTTCCGGGCAACCTAGGCTTCACTCTAGGGCGTTGCTCCACCAGATCGAATAGTTAGGGCCTAAGAAGTCAACACCAGGAGCATAAAATACAATCTAAATACAACAGGTTTTCCATCCTATAATATGAATAATTGCAACCAGTGTGAAAGTGATGGTCATTTCTACGTTCCGGGCAACCTAGGCTTCACTCTAGGGCGTTGCTCCACCAGATCGAATAGTTAGGGCCTAAGAAGTCAACACCAGGAGCATAAAATACAATCTAAATACAACAGTTTTTCCATCATATAAAACGAATAATTGCAACCAGTATGAAAGTTATGGACATTTCTACTTTCCGGGCAGCCTAGGCTTCACCCTAGGGCGTTGCTCCAACAGATCGAATAGTTAGGTCCTCAGAAGTCAACCCCAGAAGCATAAAATACAATATAAATACAACAGTTTTTCCATCATATAAAACGAATAATTGCAACCGGTATGAAAGTTATGGACATTTCTACTTTCCGGGCAGCCTAGGCTTCACCCTAGGGCGTTGCTCCAACGGATCGAATAGTTAGGTCCTCAGAAGTCAACGCCAGAAGCATAAAATACAATATAAATACAACAGTTTCTCCATCGTGTAAAACGTATAATTGCAACCACTATGAAAGTTATTGTCATTTCTACTATCCGGGCAACCTAGGCTTCAACCTAGGGCGTTGCTCCACCAGATCGAATAGACAGGGCCTAAGAAGTCAACGCCAGAAGCATAAAATACAAAATAAATAGAACAGTTTTTCCATGTATAGAACGAATAATTGCTATCTGTGTGAAAGTTATGGTCATTTCCACGTTCCGGGATACCTAGGCTTCACTCTAGAGCGTTGCTCCACCAGATCGAATAGTTAGGGCCTTAGAAGTCAACGCGCGAAACATAAAACACAAAACAAATAGAACCGTTTTTCCATTGTATAAATCGAATAATTCCTACCAGTGTGAAAGTTATGGTCATTTCTACGTTCCGCGCAGCCTAGGCTTCACCCTAGTGCGTTGTTCCACCAGATCGAATAGTTAAGGCCTAAGAAGTGAACGCCAGAAGCATAAAATACAATATAAATACAACAGTTATTCCATCGTATAAAACGGATAATTGCAACCAGTATGAAAGTAATGGTCATATCTACTTCCCGGGCAACCTAGGGTTCACCCTAGGGCGTTGCTCCAACAGATTGAAAAGTTAGTGCCCAAGAAGTGAACGCCAGAAGCATAAAATACAATATAAATACAACAGTTGTTCCATCGTCTTAAAACGAATAATAGCAACCTGTGTGAAAGTTATGGTCATTTCTACGTTCCGGGCAACCTAGGCTTCACTCTAGGGCGTTGCTCCCACAGATCGAATAGTTGGTGCCTCACAAGTCAACGTCAGAAGCATAAAATACAATATAAATACAACAGATTTTCCATCGTATAAAACGAATAATTGCAACCAGTATGAAAGTTATGGACATTTCTACCTTCCGGATAACCTAGGCTTCACCCTAGGGCGTTGCTCCAACAGATTGAATAGTTAGGGCCTTAGAAGTCAACGCCCGAAGCATAAAATGCAATAAAAATATAACAGTTTTTCCATCGTATAACAGGAATAATTGTAACAAGTTTGAAAGTGATGGTCAGTTCTACGTTCCGGGCAACCTAGGCTTCACTCTAGGGCGTTGCTCCACCAGATCGAACAGTTAGGGCCTAAGAAGTCAACACCAGGAGCATAAAATACAATCTAAATACAACAGGTTTTCCATCCTATAATATGAATAATTGCAACCAGTGTGAAAGTGATGGTCATTTCTACGTTCCGGGCAACCTAGACTTCACTCTAGGGCGTGTTCCACCAGATCGAATAGTTAGGGCCTATGAAGTCAGCGCCAGAAGCATAAAATAGAATATAAATATAACAGTTTTTCCATCGAATAAAACGAATAATAGCCACCAGTGTGAAGGTTATGGTCATTTCTATGTTCCGGGCAACCTAAGCTTCACTCTAGGGCGGTGCTCCACCAGATCGAACAGTTAGTGCCTTAGAAGTCAACGCCAGAAGCATAAAATACAATATAAATACAACAGTTTTTCCATCGTATAAAACGAATAATTGCAACCAGTATGAAAGTCATGATCATTTCTACGTTCCGGGAAACCAAGGCTTCACTCTAGGGCGTTGCTCCACCAGATCGAATAGTTAGTGCCTCAGAAGTCAACGCCAGAAGCATAAAATACAATATAAATACAACAGTTTTTCCATCGTATAAAACGAATAATTGCAACCAGTATGAAAGTTATTTTCATTTCTACTTTCCGGGCAACATAGGATTCACCCTAGGGCGTTGCTCCAACAGATTGAATAATTAGTGCCTTAGAAGTCAACGCCCGAAGCATCAAATGCAATAAAAATACAACAGTTTTTCCATCATATAACAGGAGTAATTGCAACCAGTTTGAAAGTGATGGTCATTTCTACGTTCCGGACACCCTACTCTTCACTCTGGGGCGTTGCTCCACCATATCGAATACTTAGTGCCTTAGAAGTCAACGCCAGAAGCATAAAATACAATATAAATACAACAGTTTTTCCATCGTATAACAGGAATAATTGCAACCAGTTTGAAAGTTATGGTCATTTCTACTTTCCGGGCAACCTAGGCTTCACCCTAGGGCGTTGTTACACCCGATCGAATAGCTAGGGCCTAAGAAGTGAACGCCAGAAGCATATAATACAATATAAGTACAAAAGTTTTTCCATCGTATAAAACGAATAATTGCAACCAGTTTGAAAGTTATGGTCATTTCTACGTTCCGGGCAACCTAGGCTTCACTCTGGGGCGTTCCTCCAACAGATCGTATAGTTGGTGCCTTAGAAGTCAACGTCAGAAGCATAAAATACAATATTAATATAACAGTTTTTCCATCGAATAAAACGAATAGTAGCCACCAGTGTGATGGTTATGGTCATTTCTATGTTCCGAGCAACCTAAGCTTCACTCTAGGGCGGTGCTCCACCAGATCGAACAGTTAGTGCCTTAGAAGTCAACGCCAGAAGCATAAAATACAATATAAATTCAACAGTTTTTCCATCGTATAACAGGAATAATTGCAACCAGTTTGAAAGTTATGGTCATTTCTACTTTCCGGGCAACCTAGTCTTCACCCTAGGGCGTTGTTACACCCGATCGAATAGCTAGGGCCTAAGAAGTGAACGCCAGAAGCATATAATACAATATAAATACAACAGTTTTTCCATCGTATAAAACGAATAATTGCAACCAGTGTGAAAGTTATGGTCATTTCTACGTTCCGGGATACCTAGGCTTCACTCTAGGGCGTTGCTCCACCAGATCGAATAGTTAGGGCCTTAGAAGTCAACGCGCAGAAACATAAAACACAAAACAAATAGAACAGTTTTTCCATTGTATAAATCGAATAATTCCTACCAGTGTGAAAGTTATGGTCATTTCTACGTTCCGCGCAGCCTAGGCTTCACTCTAGGGCGTTCCTCCAACAAATCGAATAGTTAGGGCCTCAGAAGTCATCGCCAGAAGCATAAAATACAATATAAATACAACAGTTTTTCCATCGTATAAAACGAATAATTGCAACCACTATGAAAGTTATTGTCATTTCTACTATCCGGGCAACCTAGGCTTTAACCTAGGGCGTTGCTCCACCAGATCGAATAGACAGGGCCTAAGAAGTCAGCGCCCGAAGCATAAAATACAAAATAAATAGAACAGTTTTTCCATGTATAGAACGAATAATTGCTATCTGTGTGAAAGTTATGGTCATTTCCACGTTCCGGGATACCTAGTCTTCACTCTAGGGCGTTGCTCCACCAGATCGAATAGTTAGGGCCTTAGAAGTCAACGCGCGAAACATAAAACACAAAACAAATAGAACAGTTTTTCCATTGTATAAATCGAATAATTCCTACCAGTGTGAAAGTTATGGTCATTTCTACGTTCCGCGCAGTCTAGGCTTCACCCTAGTGCGTTGTTCCACCAGATCGAATAGTTAAGGCCTAAGAAGTGAACGCCAGAAGCATAAAATACAATATAAATACAACAGTTTTTCCATCGTATAAAACGGATAATTGCAACCAGTATGAAAGTAATGGTCATATCTACTTCCCGGGCAACCTAGGGTTCACCCTAGGGCGTTGCTCCAACTGATCGTATAGTTGGTGCCTTAGAAGTCAACGTCAGAAGCATAAAATACAATATAAATACAACAGTTTTTCCATCGTATAAAACGAATAATTGCAACCAGCGTGAAAGTTATGGTCATTTCTACGTTCCGGGCAACCTAAGCTTCACTCTAGGGCGGTGCTCCACCAGATCGAACAGTTAGTGCCTTAGAAGTCAACGACAGAAGCATAAAATACAATATAAATACAACAGTTTTTCCATCGTATAAAACGAATAATTGCAACCAGTATGAAAGTCATGATCATTTCTACGTTCCGGGAAACCAAGGCTTCACTCTAGGGCGTTGCTCCACCAGATCGAATAGCTAGGGCCTAAGAAGTGAACGCCAGAAGCATATAATACAATATAAATACAACAGTTTTTCCATCGTATAAAACGAATAATTGCAACCAGTGTGAAAGTTATGGTCATTTCTACGTTCCGGGATACCTAGGCTTCACTCTAGGGCGTTGCTCCACCAGATCGAATAGTTAGGGCCTTAGAAGTCAACGCGCGAAACATAAAACACAAAACAAATAGAACAGTTTTTCCATCGTATAAAACGGATAATTGCAACCAGTATGAAAGTAATGGTCATATCTACTTCCCGGGCAGCCTAGGGTTCACCCTAGGGCGTTGCTCCAACAGATTGAAAGGTTAGTGCCCAAGAAGTGAACGCCAGAAGCATAAAATACAATATAAATACAACAGGTTGTCCATCGTATAAACCGGATAATTGCAACCAGTATGAAAGTTATGGTCATTTCTACTTTCCGGGCAACATAGGATTCACCCTAGGGCGTTGCTCCAACAGATTGAATAGTTAGTGCCTTAGAAGTCAACGCCCGAAGCATCAAATGCAATAAAAATACAACAGTTTTTCCATCATATAACAGGAGTAATTGCAACCAGTTTGAAAGGGATGGTCATTTCTACGTTCCGGGCACCCTAGGCTTCACTCTAGGGCGTTGCACCACCATATCGAATACTTAGTGCCAGAGAAGACAACGCCAGAAGCATAAAATACAGTATATATACAACAGTTTTTCCATCGTATAACAGGAATAATTGCAACCAGTTTGAAAGTTATGGTCATTTCTACTTTCGGGGCAACCTAGGCTTCACCCCAGGGCGTTGTTCCACCCGATCGAATAGCTAGGGCCTAAGAAGTGAACGCCAGAAGCATAAAATACAATATAAATACAACAGTTGTTCCATCGTCTTAAAACGAATAATAGCAACCTGTGTGAAAGTTATGGTCATTTCTACGTTCCGGTCAACCTAGGCTTCACTCTAGGGCGTTGCTCCAACAGATCGAATAGTTGGTGCCTCACAAGTCAACGTCAGAAGCATAAAATACAATATAAATACAACAGTTTTTCCATCATATAAAACGAATAATTGCAACCAGTATGAAAGTTATGGACATTTCTACCTTCCGGGCAACCTAGGCTTCACCCTAGGGCGTTGCTCCAACAGATTGAATAGTTACGGCCTTAGAAGTCAACGCCCGAAGCATAAAATGCAATAAAAATGTAACAGTTTTTCCATCGTATAACAGGAATAATTGTAACAAGTTTGAAAGTGATGGTCAGTTCTACGTTCCGGGCAACCTAGGCTTCACTCTGGGGCGTTGCTCCACCAGATCGAATAGTTAGGGCCTAAGAAGTCAACACCAGGAGCATAAAATACAATCTAAATACAACAGGTTTTCCATCCTATAATATGAATAATTGCAACCAGTGTGAAAGTGATGGTCATTTCTACGTTCCGGGCAACCTAGACTTCACTCTAGGGCGTGTTCCACCAGATCGAATAGTTAGGGCCTATGAAGTCAGCGCCAGAAGCATAAAATACAATATAAATACAACAGTTTTTCCATCGTATAAAACGAATAATTGCAACCACTATGAAAGTTATTGTCATTTCTACTATCCGGGCAACCTAGGCTTCAACCTAGGGCGTTGCTCCACCAGATCGAATAGACAGGGCCTAAGAAGTCAACGCCCGAAGCATAAAATACAAAATAAATAGAACAGTTTTTCCATGTATAGAACGAATAATTGCTATCTGTGTGAAAGTTATGGTCATTTCCACGTTCCGGGATACCTAGTCTTCACTCTAGGGCGTTGCTCCACCAGATCGAATAGTTAGGGCCTTAGAAGTCAACGCGCGAAACATAAAACACAAAACAAATAGAACAGTTTTTCCATTGTATAAATCGAATAATTCCTACCAGTGTGAAAGTTATGGTCATTTCTACGTTCCGCGCAGTCTAGGCTTCACCCTAGTGCGTTGTTCCACCAGATCGAATAGTTAAGGCCTAAGAAGTGAACGCCAGAAGCATAAAATACAATATAAATACAACAGTTTTTCCATCGTATAAAACGGATAATTGCAACCAGTATGAAAGTAATGGTCATATCTACTTCCCGGGCAACCTAGGGTTCACCCTAGGGCGTTGCTCCAACAGATCGTATAGTTGGTGCCTTAGAAGTCAACGTCAGAAGCATAAAATACAATATAAATACAACAGTTTTTCCATCGTATAAAACGAATAATTGCAACCAGTGTGAAAGTTATGGTCATTTCTACGTTCCGGGCAACCTAGGCTTCACTCTAGGGCGTTGCTCCACCAGATCGAATAGTTGGTGCCTTAGAAGTCAACGTCAGAAGCATAAAATACAATATAAATACAACAGTTTTTCCATCATATAAAACGAATAATTGCAACCAGTATGAAAGTTATGGACATTTCTACGTTCCGGGCACCCTAGGCTTCACTCTAGGGCGTTGCACCACCATATCGAATACTTAGTGCCTTAGAAGTCAACGCCAGAAGCATAAAATGCAATAAAAATACAACAGTTTTTCCATCGTATAACAGGAATAATTGCAACCAGTTCGAAAGTTATGGTCATTTCTACTTTACGGGCAACCTAGGCTTCACCCTAGGGCGTTGTTCCACCCGATCGAATAGTTAGGGCCTAAGAAGTGAACGCCAGAAGCATATAATACAATATAAATACAACAGTTTTTCCATCGTATAAAACGAATAATTGCAACCAGTGTGAAAGTTATGGTCATTTCTACGTTCCGGGCAACCTAGGCTTCACTCTAGGGCGTTGCTCCAACAGATCGAATAGTTGGTGCCTTAGAAGTCAACGTCAGAAGCATAAAATACAATATAAATACAACAGTTTTTCCATCGTATAAAACGAATAATTGCAACCAGTATGAAAGTTATGGACATTTCTACTTCCCGGGCAGCCTAGGCTTCACCCTAGGGCGTTGCTCCAACAGATTGATTAGTTAGGGCCTTAGAAGTCAACGCCCGAAGCATAAAATGCAATAAAAATACAACAGTTTTTCCATCGTATAACAGGAATAATTCCAACCTTTTTGAAAGTTATGGTCATTTCTACTTTCCGGGCAACCTAGGCTTCACTCTAGGGCGTTGTTACACCCGATCGAATAGCTAGGGCCTAGGAAGTGAACGCTAGAAGCATATAATACAATATAAATACAACAGTTTTTCCATCGTATAAAACGAATAATTGCAACCAGTGTGAAAGTTATGGTCATTTCTACGTTCCGGGCAACCTAGGCTTCACTCTAGGGCGTTCCTCCAACAAATCGAATAGTTAGGGCCTCAGAAGTCATCGCCAGAAGCATAAAATACAATATAAATACAACAGTTTTTCCATCGTATAAAACGAATAATTGCAACCACTATGAAAGTTATTGTCATTTCTACTATCCGGGCAACCTAGGCTTCAACCTAGGGCGTTGCTCCACCAGATCGAATAGACAGGGCCTAAGAAGTCAGCGCCCGAAGCATAAAATACAAAATAAATAGAACAGTTTTTCCATGTATAGAACGAATAATTGCTATCTGTGTGAAAGTTATGGTCATTTCCACGTTCCGGGATACCTAGTCTTCACTCTAGGGCGTTGCTCCACCAGATCGAATAGTTAGGGCCTTAGAAGTCAACGCGCGAAACATAAAACACAAAACAAATAGAACAGTTTTTCCATTGTATAAATCGAATAATTCCTACCAGTGTGAAAGTTATGGTCATTTCTACGTTCCGCGCAGTCTAGGCTTCACCCTAGTGCGTTGTTCCACCAGATCGAATAGTTAAGGCCTAAGAAGTGAACGCCAGAAGCATAAAATGCAATATAAATACAACAGTTTTTCCATCGTATAAAACGGATAATTGCAACCAGTATGAAAGTAATGGTCATATCTACTTCCCGGGCAACCTAGGGTTCACCCTAGGGCGTTGCTCCAACTGATCGTATAGTTGGTGCCTTAGAAGTCAACGTCAGAAGCATAAAATACAATATAAATACAACAGTTTTTCCATCGTATAAAACGAATAATTGCAACCAGTGTGAAAGTTATGGTCATTTCTACGTTCCGGGCAACCTAGGCTTCACTCTAGGGCGTTGCTCCACCAGATCGAATAGTTGGTGCCTTAGAAGTCAACGTCAGAAGCATAAAATACAATATAAATACAACAGTTTTTCCATCATATCAAACGAATAATTGCAACCAGTCTGAAAGTTATGGACATTTCTACGTTCCGGGCACCCTAGGCTTCACTCTAGGGCGTTGCTCCAACAGATCGAATAGTTGGTGCCTTAGAAGTCAACGTCAGAAGCATAAAATACAATATAAATACAACAGTTTTTCCATCGTATAAAACGAATAATTGCAACCAGTATGAAAGTTATGGACATTTCTACTTTCCGGGCAGCCTAGGCTTCACCCTAGGGCGTTGCTCCAACAGATTGATTAGTTAGGGCCTTAGAAGTCAACGCCCGAAGCATAAAATGCAATAAAAATACAACAGTTTTTCCATCGTATAACAGGAATAATTCCAACCAGTTTGAAAGTTATGGTCATTTCTACTTTCCGGGAGACCTAGGCTTCACCCTAGGGCGTTGTTACACCCGTTCGAATAGCTAGGGCCTAAGAAGTGAACGCTAGAAGCATATAATACAATATAAATACAACAGTTTTTCCATCGTATAAAACGAATAATTGCAACCAGTGTGAAAGTTATGGACATTTCTACGTTCCGGGCACCCTAGGCTTCACTCTAGGGCGTTGCACCACCATATCGAATACTTAGTGCCTTAGAAGTCAACGCCAGAAGCATAAAATGCAATAAAAATACAACAGTTTTTCCATCGTATAACAGGAATAATTGCAACCAGTTCGAAAGTTATGGTCATTTCTACTTTCCGGGCAACCTAGGCTTCACCCTAGGGCGTTGTTCCACCCGATCGAATAGTTAGGGCCTAAGAAGTGAACGCCAGAAGCATATAATACAATATAAATACAACAGTTTTTCCATCGTATAAAACGAATAATTGCAACCAGTGTGAAAGTTATGGTCATTTCTACGTTCCGGGCAACCTAGGCTTCACTCTAGGGCGTTGCTCCAACAGATCGAATAGTTGGTGCCTTAGAAGTCAACGTCAGAAGCATAAAATACAATATAAATACAACAGTTTTTCCATCGTATAAAACGAATAATTGCAACCAGTATGAAAGTTATGGACATTTCTACTTTCCGGGCAGCCTAGGCTTCACCCTAGGGCGTTGCTCCAACAGATTGATTAGTTAGGGCCTTAGAAGTCAACGCCCGAAGCATAAAATGCAATAAAAATACAACAGTTTTTCCATCGTATAACAGGAATAATTCCAACCAGTTTGAAAGTTATGGTCATTTCTACTTTCCGGGAGACCTAGGCTTCACCCTAGGGCGTTGTTACACCCGTTCGAATAGCTAGGGCCTAAGAAGTGAACGCTAGAAGCATATAATACAATATAAATACAACAGTTTTTCCATCGTATAAAACGAATAATTGCAACCAGTGTGAAAGTTATGGTCATTTCTACGTTCCGGGCAACCTAGGCTTCACTCTAGAGCGTTCCTCCAACAGATCGTATAGTTGGTGCCTTAGAAGTCAACGTCAGAAGCATAAAATACAATATAAATTCAACAGTTTTTCCATCGTATAAAACGAATAATTGCAACCAGTGTGAAAGTTATGGTCATTTCTACGTTCCGGGCAACCTAGGCTTCACTCTAGGGCGTTGCTCTACCAGATCGAATAGTTGGTGCCCTAGAAGTCAACGTCAGAAGCATAAAATACAATATAAATACAACAGTTTTTCCATCATATAAAACGAATAATTGCAACCAGTATGAAAGTTATGGACATTTCTACTTTCCGGGCAACCTAGGCTTCACCCTAGGGCGTTGCTCCAACAGATCGAATAGTTAGGGCCTCAGAAGTCAACGCCAGAAGCATAAAATACAATATAAATACAACAGTTTTTCCATCGTATAAAACGAATAATTGCAACGAGTATGAAAGTTATGGTCATTTCTACTTTCCGGGCAACCTAGGATTCACCCTAGGGCGTTGCTCCAACAGATTGAATAGTTAGTGCCTTAGAAGTCTACGCCCGAAGCATCAAATGCAATAAAAATACAACAGTTTTTCCATCATATAACAGGAGTAATTGCAACCAGTTTGAAAGTGAAGGTCATTTCTACGTTCCGGGCACCCTAGGCTTCACTCTAGGGCGTTGCTCCACCATATCGAATACTTAGTGCCTTAGAAGTCAACGCCTGAAGCATAAAATACAATATAAATACAACAGTTTTTCCATCGTATAACAGGAATAATTGCAACCAGTTTGAAAGTTATGGTCATTTCTACTTTAGGGGCAACCTAGGCTTCACCCTAGGGCGTTGTTCCACCCGATCGAATAGTTAGGGCCTAAGAAGTGAACGCCAGAAGCATAAAATACAATATAAATACAACAGTTGTTCCATCGTCTTAAAACGAATAATAGCAACCTGTGTGAAAGTTATGGTCATTTCTACGTTCCGGGCAACCTAGGCTTCACTCTAGGGCGTTGCTCCAACAGATCGAATAGTTGGTGCATCACAAGTCAACGTGAGAAGCATAAAATACAATATAAATACAACAGTTTTTCCATCGTATAAAACGAATAATTGCAACCAGTATGAAAGTTATGGACATTTCTACTTTCCGGGCAACCTAGGCTTCACCCTAGGGCGTTGCTCCAACAGATTGAATAGTTAGGGCCTTAGAAGTCAATGCCCGAAGCATAAAATGCAATAAAAATGTAACAGTTTTTCCATCGTATAACAGGAATAATTGTAACAAGTTTGAAAGTGATGGTCAGTTCTACGTTCCGGGCAACCTAGGCTTCACTCTAGGGCGTTGCTCCACCAGATCGAATAGTTAGGGCCTAAGAAGTCAACACCAGGAGCATAAAATACAATCTAAATACAACAGGTTTTCCATCCTATAATATGAATAATTGCAACCAGTGTGAAAGTGATGGTCATTTCTACGTTCCGGGCACCCTAGGCTTCACTCTAGGGCGTTGCACCACCATATCGAATACTTAGTGCCTTAGAAGTCAACGCCAGAAGCATAAAATGCAATAAAAATACAACAGTTTTTCCATCGTATAACAGGAATAATTGCAACCAGTTCGAAAGTTATGGTCATTTCTACTTTCCGGGCAACCTAGGCTTCACCCTAGGGCGTTGTTCCACCCGATCGAATAGTTAGGGCCTAAGAAGTGAACGCCAGAAGCATATAATACAATATAAATACAACAGTTTTTCCATCGTATAAAACGAATAATTGCAACCAGTGTGAAAGTTATGGTCATTTCTACGTTCCGGGCAACCTAGGCTTCACTCTAGGGCGTTGCTCCAACAGATCGAATAGTTGGTGCCTTAGAAGTCAACGTCAGAAGCATAAAATACAATATAAATACAACAGTTTTTCCATCGTATAAAACGAATAATTGCAACCAGTATGAAAGTTATGGACATTTCTACTTTCCGGGCAGCCTAGGCTTCACCCTAGGGCGTTGCTCCAACAGATTGATTAGTTGGTGCATTAGAAGTCAACGTCAGAAGCATAAAATACAATATAAATATAACAGTTTTTCCATCGAATAAAACGAATAGTAGCCATCAGTGTGAAGGTTATGGTCATTTCTATGTTCGGGGCAACCTAAGCTTCACTCTAGGGCGGTGCTCCACCAGATCGAACAGTTAGTGCCTTAGAAGTCAACGACAGAAGCATAAAATACAATATAAATACAACAGTTTTTCCATCGTATAAAACGAATAATTGCAACCAGTATGAAAGTCATGAGCATTTCTACGTTCCGGGAAACCAAGGCTTCACTCTAGGGCGTTGCTCCACCAGATCGAATAGCTAGGGCCTAAGAAGTGAACGCCAGAAGCATATAATACAATATAAATACAACAGTTTTTCCATCGTATAAAACGAATAATTGCAACCAGTGTGAAAGTTATGGTCATTTCTACGTTCCGGGATACCTAGGCTTCACTCTAGGGCGTTGCTCCACCAGATCGAATAGTTAGGGCCTTAGAAGTCAACGCGCGAAACATAAAACACAAAACAAATAGAACAGTTTTTCCATCGTATAAAACGGATAATTGCAACCAGTATGAAAGTAATGGTCATATCTACTTCCCGGGCAGCCTAGGGTTCACCCTAGGGCGTTGCTCCAACAGATTGAAAGGTTAGTGCCCAAGAAGTGAACGCCAGAAGCATAAAATACAATATAAATACAACAGGTTGTCCATCGTATAAACCGGATAATTGCAACCAGTATGAAAGTTATGGTCATTTCTACTTTCCGGGCAACATAGGATTCACCCTAGGGCGTTGCTCCAACAGATTGAATAGTTAGTGCCTTAGAAGTCAACGCCCGAAGCATCAAATGCAATAAAAATACAACAGTTTTTCCATCATATAACAGGAGTAATTGCAACCAGTTTGAAAGGGATGGTCATTTCTACGTTCCGGGCGCCCTAGGCTTCACTCTAGGGCGTTGCACCACCATATCGAATACTTAGTGCCTTAGAAGTCAACGCCAGAAGCATAAAATACAATATATATACAACAGTTTTTCCATCGTGTAACAGGAATAATTCCGACCAGTTCGAAAGTTATGGTCATTTCTCCTTTCCGGGCAACCTAGGCTTCACCCTAGGGCGTTGTTCCAACCCGATCGAATAGTTAGGGCCTAAGAAGTGAACGCCAGAAGCATATAATACAATATAAATACAACAGTTTTTCCATCGTATAAAACGAATAATTGCAACCAGTGTGAAAGTTATGGTCATTTCTACGTTCCGGGCAACCTAGGCTTCACTCTAGGGCGTTGCTCCAACAGATCGAATAGTTGGTGCCTTAGAAGTCAACGTCAGAAGCATAAAATACAATACAAATACAACGGTTTTTCCATCGTATAAAACGAATAATTGCAACCAGTATGAAAGTTATGGACATTTCTACTTTCCGGGCAGCCTATGCTTCACCCTAGGGCGTTGCTCCAACAGATTGATTAGTTAGGGCCTTAGAAGTCAACGCCCGAAGCATAAAATGCAATAAAAATACAACAGTTTTTCCATCGTATAACAGGAATAATTGCAACCAGTTTGAAAGTTATGGTCATTTCTACTTTCCGGGCAACCTAGGCTTCACCCTAGGGCGTTGTTACACCCGATCGAATAGCTAGGGCCTAAGTAGTGAACGCCAGAAGCATATAATACAATATAAATACAACAGTTTTTCCATCGTATAAAACGAATAATTGCAACCAGTGTGAAAGTTATGGTCATTTCTACGTTCCGGGCAACCTAGGCTTCACTCTAGGGCGTTCCTCCAACAGATCGTATAGTTGGTGCCTTAGAAGTCAACGTCAGAAGCATAAAATACAATATAAATACAACAGTTTTTCCATCGTATAAAACGAATAGTTGCAACCAGTGTGAAAGTTATCGTCATTTCTACGTTCCGGGCAACCTAGGCTTCGCTCTAGGGCGTTGCTCCACCAGATCGAATAGTTGGTGCCTTAGAAGTCAACGTCAGAAGCATAAAATACAATATAAATACAACAGTTTGTCCATCGTATAACAGGAATAATTGCAACCAGTTTGAAAGTTATGGTCATTTCTACTTTCGGGGCAACCTAGGCTTCACCCTAGGGCGTTGTTCCACCCGATCGAATAGTTAGGGCTTAAGAAGTGAACGCCAGAAGCATAAAATACAATATAAATACAACAGTTGTTCCATCGTCTTAAAGCGAATAATAGCAACCTGTGTGAAAGTTATGGTCATTTCTACGTTCCGGGCAACCTAGGCTTCACTCTAGGGCGTTGCTCCAACAGATCGAATAGTTGGTGCCTCACAAGTCAACGTCAGAAGCATAAAATACAATATAAATACAACAGTTTTTCCATCATATAGAACGAATAATTGCAACCAGTATGAAAGTTATGGACATTTCTACTTTCCGGGCAGTCTAGGCTTCACCCTAGGGCGTTGCTCCAACACATCGAATAGTTAGGTCCTCAGAAGTCAACGCCAGAAGCATAAAATACAATATAAATACAACAGATTTTCCATCGTATAAAACGAATAATTGCAACCACTATGAAAGTTATTGTCATTTCTACTATCCGGGCAACCTAGGCTTCAACCTAGGGCGTTGCACCACCAGATCGAATAGACAGGGCCTAAGAAGTCAACGCCAGAAGCATAAAATACAAAATAAATAGAACAGTTTTTCCATGTATAGAACGAATAATTGCTATCTGTGTGAAAGTTATGGTCATTTCCACGTTCCAGGATACCTAGGCTTCACTCTAGGGCGTTGCTCCACCAGATCGAATAGTTAGGGCCTTAGAAGTCAACGCGCGAAACATAAAACACAAAACAAATAGAACCGTTTTTCCATTGTATAAATCGAATAATTCCTACCAGTGTGAAAGTTATGGTCATTTCTACGTTCCGCGCAGCCTAGGCTTCACCCTAGTGCGTTGTTCCACCAGATCGAATAGGTAAGGCCTAAGAAGTGAACGCCAGAAGCACAAAATACAATATAAATACAACAGTTTTTCCATCGTATAAAACGGATAATTGCAACCAGTATGAAAGTAATGGTCATATCTACTTCCCGGGCAACCTAGGGTACACCCTAGGGCGTTGCTCCAACAGATTGAAAAGTTAGTGCCCAAGAAGTGAACGCCAGAAGCATAAAATACAATATAAATACAACAGTTTGTCCATCGTATAACAGGAATAATTGCAACCAGTTTGAAGGTTATGGTCATTTCTACTTTCGGGGCAACCTAGGCTTCACCCTAGGGCGTTGTTCCACCCGATCGAATAGTTAGGGCCTAAGAAGTGAACGCCAGAAGCATAAAATACAATATAAATACAACAGTTGTTCCATCGTCTTAAAGCGAATAATAGCAACCTGTGTGAAAGTTATGGTCATTTCTACGTTCCGGGCAACCTAGGCTTCACTCTAGGGCGTTGCTCCAACAGATCGAATAGTTGGTGCCTCACAAGTCAACGTCAGAAGCATAAAATACAATATAAATACAACAGTTTTTCCATCATATAGAACGAATAATTGCAACCAGTATGAAAGTTATGGACATTTCTACTTTCCGGGCAGTCTAGGCTTCACCCTAGGGCGTTGCTCCAACACATCGAATAGTTAGGTCCTCAGAAGTCAACGCCAGAAGCATAAAATACAATATAAATACAACAGATTTTCCATCGTATAAAACGAATAATTGCAACCACTATGAAAGTTATTGTCATTTCTACTATCCGGGCAACCTAGGCTTCAACCTAGGGCGTTGCACCACCAGATCGAATAGACAGGGCCTAAGAAGTCAACGCCAGAAGCATAAAATACAAAATAAATAGAACAGTTTTTCCATGTATAGAACGAATAATTGCTATCTGTGTGAAAGTTATGGTCATTTCCACGTTCCGGGATACCTAGGCTTCACTCTAGGGCGTTGCTCCACCAGATCGAATAGTTAGGGCCTTAGAAGTCAACGCGCGAAACATAAAACACAAAACAAATAGAACCGTTTTTCCATTGTATAAATCGAATAATTCCTACCAGTGTGAAAGTTATGGTCATTTCTACGTTCCGCGCAGCCTAGGCTTCACCCTAGTGCGTTGTTCCACCAGATCGAATAGGTAAGGCCTAAGAAGTGAACGCCAGAAGCACAAAATACAATATAAATACAACAGTTTTTCCATCGTATAAAACGGATAATTGCAACCAGTATGAAAGTAATGGTCATATCTACTTCCCGGGCAACCTAGGGTACACCCTAGGGCGTTGCTCCAACAGATTGAAAAGTTAGTGCCCAAGAAGTGAACGCCAGAAGCATAAAATACAATATAAATACAACAGTTTGTCCATCGTATAACAGGAATAATTGCAACCAGTTTGAAGGTTATGGTCATTTCTACTTTCGGGGCAACCTAGGCTTCACCCTAGGGCGTTGTTCCACCCGATCGAATAGTTAGGGCCTAAGAAGTGAACGCCAGAAGCATAAAATACAATATAAATACAACAGTTGTTCCATCGTCTTAAAGCGAATAATAGCAACCTGTGTGAAAGTTATGGTCATTTCTACGTTCCGGGCAACCTAGGCTTCACTCTAGGGCGTTGCTCCAACAGATCGAATAGTTGGTGCCTCACAAGTCAACGTCAGCAGCATAAAATACAATATAAATACAACAGTTTTTCCATCATATAGAACGAATAATTGCAACCAGTATGAAAGTTATGGACATTTCTACTTTCCGGGCAGTCTAGGCTTCACCCTAGGGCGTTGCTCCAAGAGATCGAATAGTTAGGTCCTCAGAAGTCAACGCCAGAAGCATAAAATACAATATAAATACAACAGTTTTTCCATCGTATAAAACGAATAATTGCAACCACTATGAAAGTTATTGTCATTTCTACTATCCGGGCAACCTAGGCTTCAACCTAGGGCGTTGCTCCACCAGATCGAATAGACAGGGCCTAAGAAGTCAACGCCAGAAGCATAAAATACAAAATAAATAGAACAGCTTTTCCATGTATAGAACGAATAATTGCTATCTGTGTGAAAGTTATGGTCATTTCCACGTTCCGGGATACCTAGGCTTCACTCTAGGGCGTTGCTCCACCAGATCGAATAGTTAGGGCCTTAGAAGTCAACGCGCGAAACATAAAACACAAAACAAATAGAACCGTTTTTCCATTGTATAAATCGAATAATTCCTACCAGTGTGAAAGTTATGGTCATTTCTACGTTCCGCGCAGCCTAGGCTTCACCCTAGTGCGTTGTTCCACCAGATCGAATAGGTAAGGCCTAAGAAGTGAACGCCAGAAGCACAAAATACAATATAAATACAACAGTTTTTCCATCGTATAAAACGGATAATTGCAACCAGTATGAAAGTAATGGTCATATCTACTTCCCGGGCAACCTAGGGTACACCCTAGGGCGTTGCTCCAACAGATTGAAAAGTTAGTGCCCAAGAAGTGAACGCCAGAAGCATAAAATACAATATAAATACAACAGTTTGTCCATCGTATAACAGGAATAATTGCAACCAGTTTGAAGGTTATGGTCATTTCTACTTTCGGGGCAACCTAGGCTTCACCCTAGGGCGTTGTTCCACCCGATCGAATAGTTAGGGCCTAAGAAGTGAACGCCAGAAGCATAAAATACAATATAAATACAACAGTTGTTCCATCGTCTTAAAGCGAATAATAGCAACCTGTGTGAAAGTTATGGTCATTTCTACGTTCCGGGCAACCTAGGCTTCACTCTAGGGCGTTGCTCCAACAGATCGAATAGTTGGTGCCTCACAAGTCAACGTCAGAAGCATAAAATACAATATAAATACAACAGTTTTTCCATCGTATAAAACGAATAATTGCAACCAGTATGAAAGTCATGATCATTTCTACGTTCCGGGAAACCAAGGCTTCACTCTAGGGCGTTGCTCCACCAGATCGAATAGTTAGTGCCTCAGAAGTCAACGCCAGAAGCATAATATACAATATAAATACAACAGTTTTTCCATCGTATAAAACGAATAATTGCAACCAGTATGAAAGTTATTTTCATTTCTACTTTCCGGGCAACCTAGGATTCACCCTAGGGCGTTGCTCCAACAGATTGAATAGTTAGTGCCTTAGAAGTCAACGCCCGAAGCATCAAATGCAATAAAAATACAACAGTTTTTCCATCATATAACAGGAGTAATTGCAACCAGCTTGAAAGTGATGGCCATTTCTACGTTCCGGACACCCTAGGCATCACTCTGGGGCGTTGCTCCACCATATCGAATACTTAGTGCCTTAGAAGTCAACGCCAGAAGCATAAAATACAATATAAATACAACAGTTTTTCCATCGTATAACAGGAATAATTGCAACCAGTGTGAAAGTTATGGTCATTTCTACGTTCCGGGCAACCTAGGCTTCACTCTAGGGCGTTCCTCCAACAGATCGTATAGTTGGTGCCTTAGAAGTCAACGCCAGAAGCACAAAATACAATATAAATACAACAGTTTTTCCATCGTATAAAACGAATAATTGCAACCAGTATGAAAGTCATGATCATTTCTACGTTCCGGGAAACCAAGGCTTCACTCTAGGGCGTTGCTCCACCAGATCGAATAGTTAGTGCCTCAGAAGTCAACGCCAGAAGCATAAAATACAATATAAATACAACAGTTTTTCCATCGTATAAAACGAATAATTGCAACCAGTATGAAAGTTATTTTCATTTCTACTTTCCGGGCAACGTAGGATTCACCCTAGGGCGTTGCTGCAACAGATTGAATAGTTAGTGCCTTAGAAGTCAACGCCCGAAGCATCAAATGCAATAAAAATACAACAGTTTTCCATCATATAACAGGAGTAATTGCAACCAGTTTGAAAGTGATGGTCATTTCTACGTTCCGGACACCCTAGGCTTCACTCTGGGGCGTTGCTCCACCATATCGAATACTTAGTGCCTTAGAAGTCAACGCCAGAAGCATAAAATACAATATAAATACAACAGTTTTTCCATCGTATAACAGGAATAATTGCAACCAGTTTGAAAGTTATGGTCATTTCTACTTTCCGGGCAACCTAGGCTTCACCCTAGGGCGTTATTACACCCGATCGAATAGCTAGGGCCTAAGAAGTGAACGCCAGAAGCATATAATACAATATAAATACAACAGTTTTTCCATCGTATAAAACGAATAATTGCAACCAGTGTGAAAGTTATGGTCATTTCTACGTTCCGCGCAGCCTAGGCTTCACCCTAGTGCGTTGTTCCACCAGATCGAATAGTTAAGGCCTAAGAAGTGAACGCAAGAAGCATAAAATACAATATAAATACAACAGTTTTTCCATCGTATAAAACGGATAATTGCAACCAGTATGAAAGTAATGGTCATATCTACTTCCCGGGCAACCTAGGGTTCACCCTAGGGCGTTGCTCCAACAGATTGAAAAGTTAGTGCCCAAGAAGTGAACGCCAGAAGCATAAAATACAATATAAATACAACAGGTTGTCCATCGTATAAACCGGATAATTGCAACCAGTATGAAAGTTATGGTCATTTCTACTTTCCGGGCAACCTAGGATTCACCCTAGGGCGTTGCTCCAACAGATTGAATAGGTAGTGCCTTAGAAGTCAACGCCCGAAGCATCAAATGCAATAAAAATTCAACAGTTTTTCCATCATATAACAGGAGTAATTGCAACCAGTTTGAAAGGGATGGTCATTTCTCCGTTCCGGGCACCCTAGGCTTCACTCTAGGTCGTTGCACCACCATATCGAATACTTAGTGCCTTAGAAGTCAACGCCAGAAGCATAAAATACAATATATATGCAACAGTTTTTCCATCGTATAACAGGAATAATTCCAACCAGTTCGAAAGTTATGGTCATTTCTACTTTCCGGGCAACCTAGGCTTCACCCTAGGGCGTTGTTCCACCCGATCGAATAGTTAGGGCCTAAGAAGTGAACGCCAGAAGCATATAATACAATATAAATACAACAGGTTTTCCATCCTATAATATGAATAATTGCAACCAGTGTGAAAGTGATGGTCATTTCTACGTTCCGGGCAACCTAGACTTCACTCTAGGGCGTGTTCCACCAGATCGAATAGTTAGGGCCTATGAAGTCAGCGCCAGAAGCATAAAATACAATATAAATATAACAGTTTTTCCATCGAATAAAACGAATAATAGCCACCAGTGTGAAGGTTATGGTCATTTCTATGTTCCGGGCAACCTAAGCTTCACTCTAGGGCGGTGCTCCACCAGATCGAACAGTTAGTGCCTTAGGAGTCAACGCCAGAAGCATAAAGTACAATATAAATACAACAGTTTTTCCATCGTATAAAACGAATAATTGCAACCAGTATGAAAGTCATGATCATTTCTACGTTCCGGGAAACCAAGGCTTCACTCTGGGGCGTTGCTCCACCAGATCGAATAGTTAGTGCCTCAGAAGTCAACGCCAGAAGCATAATATACAATATAAATACAACAGTTTTTCCATCGTATAAAAGGAATAATTGCAACCAGTGTGAAAGTTATGGTCATTTCTACATTCCGGGCAACCTAGGCTTTACTCTTGGGCGTTGCTCCACCAGATCGAATAGTTAGGACCTAAGTAGTCAACGCCTGAAGCATAAAATACAATATAAATACAACAGCTTTTCCGCTGTATAAAATGAATATTTGCAAACAGTCTGAAAGTAATGGTCATTTCTACGTTCCGTGCAACCTAGGATTCACTCTAGGGCGCTGCTCCACCACGTTGAATAGCTACGACCTCAGAAGACAACGCTTGAAGCATAAAATACAATAAAAATGCAACAGTTTTTCCATCGAATAACAGGAATAATTGCTACCAGTGTGAAAGACATTGTCATTTCTACGTCCCGGGTAACCTAGGCTTCATTCTGGAGCGTTGCCCCACGAGATCGAATAGCTACGACCTAAGAAAACAACGCCGGAAGCATAAAATACAATAAAGATGCAACAGTTTTTCCATCGTATAACAGGAACAACTGCCACTAGTTTGAAAGTACTGGTAATTTCTACGTTCCGGGCAACCTAGGCTTCACTCTATGGCGTTGCTCCACCAGATCGACAAGTTAGGGCCTAAGAAGTCAACGCCAGAAGCATAAAATACAATATAAATACAACAGCTTCTCCATCGTATAACAGGAATAATTGCAACCAGTGTGAAAGTAATGCCCATTTCTACGTTCCGGGCATCCCAGGCTTCACTCTCCGGCGTTGCTTTACCAGATCGTATAGTTAGGTCCATAGAAAACAACGACAGAAGCCTAAAATATAATAAAAATACAAGAGTATTTCGATCGTATATGAGGAACAATTGCAACCAGTGTGAAAGTGCTGGTCATTTCTACGTTTCGGGCAACGTAGGCTTCACACTAGGGCGTTGTTCCTCCAGATCGGATAGTTAGGGCCTAAGAAGTAAACGCCAGAAGCATAAAATTAAAAAAAATACAACAGTTCTTCCATCGTATAAAACGAATAATTGCATCCAGTGTGAACGTTATGGTTATTTCTACGTCCCGTTCTACCTAGGCTTCACTCTAGGGCGTTGCTCCACCAGGTCGAATAGCTAGGGCCTAAGAAGTCAACGCCAGAAGCATAAAATACAATATAAATACAACGGCTTTTCCATCGTATAAAAGGAATAATTGCAACCAGAGTGAAAGTTATGGTCACTTCTACGTTCCGCGCAGCCTAGGCTTCACCCTAGTGCGTTGTTCCACCAGATCGAATAGTTAAGGCCTAAGAAGTGAACGCCAGAAGCATAAAATACAATATAAATACAACAGTTTTTCCATCGTATAAAACGGATAATTGCAACCAGTATGAAAGTAATGGTCATATCTACTTCCCGGGCAACCTAGGGTTCACCCTAGGGCGTTGCTCCAACAGATTGAAAAGTTAGTGCCCAAGAAGTGAACGCCAGAAGCATAAAATACAATATAAATACAACAGTTTGTCCATCGTATAACAGGAATAATGGCAACCAGTTTGAAAGTTATGGTCATTTCTACTTTCGGGGCAACCTAGGATTCACCCTAGGGCGTTGTTCCACCCGATCGAATAGTTAGGGCCTAAGAAGTGAACGCCAGAAGCATAAAATACAATATAAATACAACAGTTGTTCCATCGTCTTAAAACGAATAATAGCAACCTGTGTGAAAGTTATGGTCATTTCTACGTTCCGGGCAACCTAGGCTTTACTCTAGGGCGTTGCTCCAACAGATCGAATAGTTGGTGCCTCACAAGTCAACGTCAGAAGCATAAAATACAATATAAATACAACAGTTTTTCCATCATATAGAACGAATAATTGCAACTAGTTTGAAAGTTATGGACATTTCTACTTTCCGGGCAGTCTAGGCTTCACCCTAGGGCGTTGCTCCAACAGATCGAATAGTTAGGTCCTCAGAAGTCAACGCCAGAAGCATAAAATACAATATAAATACAACAGTTTTTCCATCGTATAAAACGAATAATTGCAACCACTATGAAAGTTATTGTCATTTCTACTACCCGGGCAACCTAGGCTTCAACATAGGGCGTTGCTCCACCAGTTCGAATAGACAGGGCCTAAGAAGTCAACGCCAGAAGCATAAAATGCAAAATAAATAGAACAGTTTTTCCATGTATAGAACGAATAATTGCTATCTGTGTGAAAGTTATGGCCATTTCCACGTTCCGGGATACCTAGGCTTCACTCTAGGGCGTTGCTCCACCAGATCGAATAGTTAGGGCATTAGAAGTCAACGCGCGAAACATAAAACACAAAACAAATAGAACCGTTTTTCCATTGTATAAATCGAATAATTCCTACCAGTGTGAAAGTTATGGTCATTTCTACGTTCCGCGCAGCCTAGGCTTCACCCTAGTGCGTTGTTCCACCAGATCGAATAGTTAAGGCCTAAGAAGTGAACGCCAGAAGCATAAAATACAATATAAATACAACAGTTTTTGCATCGTATAAAACGGATAATTGCAACCAGTATGAAAGTAATGGTCATATCTACTTCCCGGGCAACCTAGGGTTCACCCTAGGGCGTTGCTCCAACAGATTGAAAAGTTAGTGCCCAAGAAGTGAACGCCAGAAGCATAAAATACAATATAAATACAACAGTTGTTCCATCGTCTTAAAACGAATAATAGCAACCTGTGTGAAAGTTATGGTCATTTCTACGTTCCGGGCAACCTAGGCTTCACTCTAGGGCGTTGCTCCAACAGATCGAATAGTTGGTGCCTCACAAGTCAACGTCAGAAGCATAAAATACAATATAAATACAACAGTTTTTCCATCGTATAAAACGAATAATTGCAACCAGTGTGAAAGTTATGGACATTTCTACTTTCCGGCAACCTAGGCTTCACCCTAGGGCGTTGCTCCAACAGATTGAATTGTTAGGGCCTTAGAAGTCAACGCCCGAAGCATAAAATGCAATAAAAATGTAACAGTTTTTCCATCGTATAACAGGAATAATCGTAACAAGTTTGAAAGTGATGGTCAGTTCTACGTTCCGGGCAACCTAGACTTCACTCTAGGGCGTGTTCCACCAGATCGAATAGTTAGGGCCTATGAAGTCAGCGCCAGAAGCATAAAATACAATATAAATATAACAGTTTTTCCATCGAATAAAACGAATAATAGCCACCAGTGTGAAGGTTATGGTCATTTCTATGTTCCGGGCAACCTAAGCTTCACTCTAGGGCGGTGCTCCACCAGATCGAACAGTTAGTGCCTTAGAAGTCAACGCCAGAAGCATAAAATACAATATAAATACAACAGTTTTTCCATCGTATAAAACGAATAATTGCAACCAGTATGAAAGTCATGATCATTTCTACGTTCCGGGAAACCAAGGCTTCACTCTGGGGCGTTGCTCCACCAGATCGAATAGTTAGTGCCTCAGAAGTCAACGCCAGAAGCATAAAATGCAATAAAAACACAACAGTTTTTCCATCATATAACAGGAGTAATTGCAACCAGCTTGAAAGTGATGGCCATTTCTACGTTCCGGACACCCTAGGCATCACTCTGGGGCGTTGCTCCAATATATCGAATACTTAGTGCCTTAGAAGTCAACGCCAGAAGCATAAAATACAATATAAATACAACAGTTTTTCCATCGTATAACAGGAATAATTGCAACCAGTGTGAAAGTTATGGTCATTTCTACGTTCCGGGCAACCTAGGCTTCGCTCTAGGGCGTTCCTCCAACAGATCGTATAGTTGGTGCCTTAGAAGTCAACGTCAGAAGCATAAAATACAATATAAATATAACAGTTTTTCCATCGAATAAAACGAATAGTAGCCACCAGTGTGAAGGTTATGGTCATTTCTATGTTCGGGGCAACCTAAGCTTCACTCTAGGGCGGTGCTCCACCAGATCGAACAGTTAGTGCCTTAGAAGTCAACGCCAGAAGCACAAAATACAATATAAATACAACAGTTTTTCCATCGTATAAAACGAATAATTGCAACCAGTATGAAAGTCATGATCATTTCTACGTTCCGGGAAACCAAGGCATCACTCTAGGGCGTTGCTCCACCAGATCGAATAGTTAGTGCCTCAGAAGTCAACGCCAGAAGCATAAAATACAATATAAATACAACAGTTTTTCCATCGTATAAAACGAATAATTGCAACCAGTATGAAAGTTATTTTCATTTCTACGTTCCGGACAACCTACGCTTCATTCTAGGCCGTAGCTCCACCACATCGAGTAGCTACGGCCTTAGACGTCGACGCCAGAAGCATAAAATACAATATAAATGCAACAGTTTTTCCATCGTATAAAACGAATAATTGCAACCAGCGTGAAAGTTATGGTCATTTCTGCGTTCCGGGCAATCTAGGCTTCACTCTAGGGCGTTGTTCCTCCAGATCGAAAAGTTAGGCCCTAAGAAGACAACGCCAGAAGCATAAAATACATTAAAAATACAACAGTTTTCTCATCGTACAACAGGAATAATTGCAACAAGCGTGAAGGTAATGGTCATTTCTACGTTCCGGCAATCTAGGCTTCACTCTAGGGCGTTGGTCCACCACATCGAATAGTTAGGTCCTTAGAAGTCAACGGCAGAAGTATAAAATACAATATAAATAGAAGAGCTTTTCCATCGCATAAAATGAATATCTACAACCAGTGTGAAAGTACTGGTCATTTCTACGTTCCGGGCAACCTAGGCTTCACTCTAGGGCGTTGCCCCCCCACATCGAATAGCTACGGCCTTAGAAGTCAACGCCAGAAGCATAAAATGCAATATAAATACAACAGCTTTTCCATTGTATAAAATGAATAATTGCAAACAGTGTGAAAGTGATGGTCATTTCTAGGTTCCAGGCAACCTGGGCTCCGCTCTAGGGCGTTGCTCCACCAGATGGAATAGCTAGGGCCTTAGAAGTCAACGCCAGAAGCATAAAATACAAAATAAATACATCAGTTTTTCCGTCGTATAAAACGTATAATGGCAACCAGTGTGAAGATGATGGTCATTTCTACGTTTCGGGCAACCTAGGCTTCACACTAGGGCGCTGCTCCACCAGATCGAATAGTTAGGGCCTTAGACGTCAACGCCATAAGCATAAAATACAATATAAATGCTACAGTTTTTCCATCGTATAAAACGAATAAATGCAACCAGTGTGAAAGTAATGCCCATTTCTACGTTCCGGGCATCCTAGACTTAACACTGAGGCATTGCTCCACCAGCTCGAATAGTTAGGGCCTAAGAAGTCAACATCAGAAGCATAAAATACAATATAAATACAACAGCTTTTCCATCGTATAACAGGAATAATTGCAACCAGTGTGAAAGTGATAGTCATTTCTACATTCCGGGCAACCTACTCTTCAGTCTAGGGCGTTGTTCCACCAGGTCGAATAGTTAGGGCCTAAGAAGTAAGCGCCAGAAGCATAAAATTAAAATAAATACAACAGTGCTTCCATTCTATAAAACGAATAATTGCATCCAATGTGAAAGTTATGATCATTTCTACGTCCCGTTCAACCTAGGCTTCACCCTAGGGCGTTGCTCCACCAGGTCGAATAGCTAGAGCCTCAGAATTCAACGCCTAAAGCATAAAATACAATAAAAATGCAACAGTTTTTGCATCGTATATCTGGAGTAATTGCAACAAGTGTGAAGGTAATGGTCACTTCTACGTTCCGGGCAACCTAGGCTACACTCTAGGGAGTTGCTCCGCCACATCGAATAGCTACGGCCTTAGAAGTCAACGCCAGAACCATAAAATACAATATGAATAAAACAGTTTTTCCATCGTATAAAATGAATAATTGCAAGCAGTGTGAATGTAACGGTCATTTCTATGTTCCAGGCAACCTAGGCTTCACTCTAGGGTGTTGCTCCACCACATCGAATAGCTACGGCCATACAAGTGAACGCCTGAAGCATAAAATACAATAAAGATACAACAGTTTTTCCATCGTATGACAGGAATAATTGCAACAAGTGTGAGGGTAATGGTCATTTCTACGTTCCGGGCAACCTAGGCTTCACTCTAGGTCGCTGCTCCATCAGATCGAATAGTTAGGGCCTAAGATGTAAACACCAGGAGCATAAAATGCAATATAAATACAACAGCTTTTCCATCGTAAAACAGGAATAATTGTAACAAGTGTGAGGGTAATGGTCATTTCTACGTTCCGGCGAACCATGGCTTCACTCTAGGGCGTTGCTCCACCACATCGAATAGCTACGGCCTTAGATGTGATCGCCTGAAGCATAAAATAGAATAAAAGTACAACAGTTTTCCCATCGTATAACAGGAATAATTGCAACAAGTGTGAGGGTAATGGTCATTTCTACCTTCCGGGCAGCCTAGGCTTCACTCTAGGTCGCTGCTCCACCAGATCGAATAGATAGGGCCTAAGAAGTAAACACCAGGAGCATAGAATAGAAAAACAATACAACAGCTTTTCCATCGTATAAATCGAATAATTGCAACCAGTGTGAAAGTAATGGTCATTTCTACGTTCCGGGCAACCTAGGCTTCACTCTAGGGCGTTGCTCCACCACATCGAATAACTACGGCCTTAGAAGTAAACGACAGAAGCTTAAAAGACAATTTAAATACAACAGCTTTTCCATCGTAAGAACTGAATAATTGCAAACAGTGTGAAAGTAATGGTCATATCCACGCTTCCGGCAATCTAGGCTTCACTCTAGGACGCTGCTCCACCAGATCTAATAGCTACGGCCTTAGAAGTCCGCGCCTGAAGAATAAAATACAATAAAAATACAATAGTTGTTCCATCGTAGAAAATGAATAATTGCAAACAGTGTGAAAGTTATGGTCATTTCTACGTTCACGGCGACCTAGGCTTCACTCTAGAGCGCTGTTCCACCATATGGAATGGTTAGGGCCCAAGAAGTCAACACCACGAGCATAAAAAACGATATATATACAACAGTTTTTCCATCGTAAAACAGGAATAATTGTAACAAGTGTGAGGGTAATGGTCATTTCTACGTTCCGGCCAACCATGGCTTCACTCTAGGGCGCTGCTGCACCAGAACGAATAGTTAGGACCTTTGAAGTCAACGCCAGAAGCATAAAATACAATATAAATTCAACAGCTTTTCCAACCGTATAAAATGAATAATTGCAAACAGTGTGAAAGTTATGGTCATTTCTACGTTCACGGCGACCTAGGCTTCACTCTAGAGCGCTGTTCCACCATATGGAATAGTTAGGGCCCAAGAAGTCAACACCAGGAGCATAAAAAACGATATATATACAACAGTTTTTCCATCGTAAAACAGGAATAATTGTAACAAGTGTGAGGGTAATGGTCATTTCTACGTTCCGGCGAACCATGGCTTCACTCTAGGGCGCTGCTGCGCCAGAACGAATAGTTAGGACCTTTGAAGTCAACGCCAGAAGCATAAAATACAATATAAATACAACAGCTTTTCCATCGTATAACAGGAATAATTGCATCCAGTGTGAAAGTACTGGTCATTTCTACGTTTCGGGCAACCTAGGCTTCACTCTAGGGCGTTGGTACAGCAGATCCAATAGTTAGGGACTAAGAAGTCAACGCCAGAGGCATAAAATACAAAATAAATCCAAAGTCTTTCCATCGTATAAAACGAATAATTGCAAACAGTGTGAATGTAATGATAATTTCCACGCTTCCGGCAACCTAGGCTTCACTCCAGGGCGCTGTTCCACCAGATGGAATAGTTAGGGCCTAGGATGTCAACACCAGGAGCATAAAAAACAAAATAAATACAACAGTTTTTCCATCGTATAACAGGAGTAATTGCAACCAGTGTGAAGGTAATGGTCATTTCTACGTTCCGAGCAACCTACGCTTCACCCTAGGTCGTTGCTCCACCACATCGAATAGCTACGGCCTTAGATGTCGACGACAGAAGCATAAAATACAATATAAATACAACAGTTTTTCCATCGTATGAAATGAATAATTGCAAACTGTGTGAAAGTAATGGTCATTTCTACGTTACCGGCAACCTAGGCTTCACTCTAGGGTGTTGCTCCACCACATCGAATAGCTACGGCCATACAAGTGAACGCCTGAAGCATAAAATACAATAAAGATACAACAGTTTTTCCATCGTATGACAGGAATAATTGCAACAAGTGTGAGGGTAATGGTCATTTCTACGTTCCGGGCAACCTAGGCTTCACTCTAGGTCGCTGCTCCATCAGATCGAATAGTTAGGGCCTAAGATGTAAACACCAGGAGCATAAAATGCAATATAAATACAACAGCTTTTCCATCGTAAAACAGGAATAATTGTAACAAGTGTGAGGGTAATGGTCATTTCTACGTTCCGGCGAACCATGGCTTCACTCTAGGGCGTTGCTCCACCACATCGAATAGCTACGGCCTTAGATGTGATCGCCTGAAGCATAAAATAGAATAAAAGTACAACAGTTTTCCCATCGTATAACAGGAATAATTGCAACAAGTGTGAGGGTAATGGTCATTTCTACCTTCCGGGCAGCCTAGGCTTCACTCTAGGTCGCTGCTCCACCAGATCGAATAGATAGGGCCTAAGAAGTAAACACCAGGAGCATAGAATAGAAAAACAATACAACAGCTTTTCCATCGTATAAATCGAATAATTGCAACCAGTGTGAAAGTAATGGTCATTTCTACGTTCCGGGCAACCTAGGCTTCACTCTAGGGCGTTGCTCCACCACATCGAATAACTACGGCCTTAGAAGTAAACGACAGAAGCTTAAAAGACAATTTAAATACAACAGCTTTTCCATCGTAAGAACTGAATAATTGCAAACAGTGTGAAAGTAATGGTCATATCCACGCTTCCGGCAATCTAGGCTTCACTCTAGGACGCTGCTCCACCAGATCTAATAGCTACGGCCTTAGAAGTCCGCGCCTGAAGAATAAAATACAATAAAAATACAATAGTTGTTCCATCGTAGAAAATGAATAATTGCAAACAGTGTGAAAGTTATGGTCATTTCTACGTTCACGGCGACCTAGGCTTCACTCTAGAGCGCTGTTCCACCATATGGAATGGTTAGGGCCCAAGAAGTCAACACCACGAGCATAAAAAACGATATATATACAACAGTTTTTCCATCGTAAAACAGGAATAATTGTAACAAGTGTGAGGGTAATGGTCATTTCTACGTTCCGGCCAACCATGGCTTCACTCTAGGGCGCTGCTGCACCAGAACGAATAGTTAGGACCTTTGAAGTCAACGCCAGAAGCATAAAATACAATATAAATTCAACAGCTTTTCCAACCGTATAAAATGAATAATTGCAAACAGTGTGAAAGTTATGGTCATTTCTACGTTCACGGCGACCTAGGCTTCACTCTAGAGCGCTGTTCCACCATATGGAATAGTTAGGGCCCAAGAAGTCAACACCAGGAGCATAAAAAACGATATATATACAACAGTTTTTCCATCGTAAAACAGGAATAATTGTAACAAGTGTGAGGGTAATGGTCATTTCTACGTTCCGGCGAACCATGGCTTCACTCTAGGGCGCTGCTGCGCCAGAACGAATAGTTAGGACCTTTGAAGTCAACGCCAGAAGCATAAAATACAATATAAATTCAACAGCTTTTCCAACCGTATAAAATGAATAATTGCAAACAGTGTGAAAGTAATGGTCATTTCCACGCTTCCGGCAACCTAGGCTTCACTCTAGGGCGCTGTTCCACCAGAACGAATAGTTAGGGCCTATGAAGTCAACGCCAGAAGCATAAAATACAAAGTAAATACAAGAGTTTTTCCATCGTATAAAATGAATAATTGCAACCAGTGTGAAAGTGATGGTCATTTCTACGTTCCGGGCAACCTAGGCTTCACTCTAAGGCGTTGCTCCACCAAATCGAATAGCTACGGCCTTAGAAGTCAACGCCAGAAGCATGAAATACAATATAAATACAATAGCTTTTACATCGTAAAAACTGAATAATTGCAAACAGTGTGAATGTGATGGTCATTTCTACGTTCCGGTCAACCTAGGCTTAACACTAGGACGTTGCTCCGCCAGATCGAATAGTTAGGGCCTAAGAAGTCAACTCCAGTAGCATAAAATACAATATAAATACATCAGTTTTTCCATCGTATAAAACGAATAATAGCAACCAGTGTGAAAGTTATGGTCATTTCTACGATCCGGGCAACCTAGGCTTGACACTAGGGCGTTCCTCCACCAGATCGAACAGGTAGGGCCTTAGAAGTCAAAGCCCGAAGCATAAAATACAAAATAAACAGAACAGTCTTTCCATTGTATAAAACGGATAATTATAATAAATAATTATAAAAATAACGCTTCTGGCGTTGAATTCTAAGTCCCTAAGTATTCGATCTCGTGGAGCAACGCCCTAGAGTGAAGCCTAGATTGCCCGGAACGTAGCAATGACCATTACGATCACACTGTTTGCAAATATACATTATATACGATAGAAAAGCTGTTGTATTTATATTGTATTTTATGCTTCTGGCGTCGACTTCTTAGGCCCTAACTATTTGATCTGGTGGAGCACCTTCATAGAGTGAAGCCTAGGTTGCCTGGAACGTAGCACATACCATTACCTTCATACTGGTTGCAATTATTCCTGTTATACGGTGGAAAAACTGTTCTATTTATTTTGTATTTTATGCTTCGGGCGTCGACTTCTAAGGCCCTAACTATTCGATCTGGTGGAACAACACCCTAAGGTGAAGCCTAGGTTGCCCGGAAAGTAGAAATGACCATCACTTTCATACTGGTTGCAATTATTCGTTTTATACGATGGAAAAACTGTTGTATTTATATTGTATTTTATGATTCTGGCGTTGACTTCTAGGGCCCCAACTACTCGATTCGGTGGAGCAACGCCCTAGAGTGAAGCCTAGGTCGCCCGGAACGTAGAAATGACCCTAACTTTCATAGTGGTTGCAAATATTCGTTTTATACGCTGGAAAAACTGTTGTATTTATATCGTATTTTATGCTTCTGGCGTTGACTTCTTAGGCCCTAACTATACCATCTGATGCAACAACGCCCTGGGGTGAAGCCTAGGTTGCCCTGGACGTAGAAATGCACATTACTTTCACACTGGTTGCAATTATTCGTTTTATACAATGGAAAAACTGTTGTATTTAGTTTGTATTTGATGCTTCTGGCGTTGACTTCTTAGGCCCTAACTATTCGATCTGGTGGAGCAACGCCATAGAGTGAAGCCTAGGTTGCCCGGAACGTGGAAATGACCATTACATTCACACTGGTTGCAATTATTCCTGTTATGACCATTACTTTCACATTGTTTGCAATAATTCATTTTATACAATGGAAGAACTGTTATATTTATACTGTATTTTATGCTTCTGGTGTTGACTTCTAAGGCCCTAACTATTCGATCTGGTGGAGCAACGCCCTAAAGTGATGCCTAGGTTGCCGGGAACGTAGAAATGACCATCACTTTCACACTGGTTGCAATTAGTCCTGTTACACGATGGAAAAGCTGTTGTATTTTTATTGTATTTTATGCTTCGGGCGTTGACTCCTAAGGCCCTAGCAATTTGATATGGTGGAGCAACGCCCTAGAGTCAAGCCTAGGTTGCCCGAAACGTAGAAATGACCATTACCTTCACACTGGTTGTAATTATTCATGCTATACGATGGAGAGACTGTTGTATTTTTATTGTATTTTACGCTTGTGGCGTTGACTTCTAAGGCCCTAACTATTTGATCTGGTGGAGCACCGCCATAGAGTGAAGCCTAGGTTGCCCGGAACGTAGCACATACCATTACCTTCAAACTGGTTGCAATTATTCCTGTTATACGATGGAAAAGCTGTTCAATTTATTTTGTATTTTATGCTTCGGGCGTCGACTTCTAAGGACCTAACTATTCGGGCTGGTGAAGCAACATCCTAGAGTGAAGCCTAGGCTGCCCGGAATGTAGAAATGACCATCACTTTCACACTGGTTGCAATTATTCCGGTTATACGATGGAAAGACTCTTGTATATTTATTGTATTTTATGCTTGGGCGCTGACTTCTATGGCCCTACCTATTCGATCGGTTGGAGCAACACCCTACAGTGAAGCCTAGGTTGCCCGGAACGTGGATATGACCATAATCTTCTCATAGGTTGCAATTATTCGTTTTATACGATGGAAAGACTGTTGTATTTATTTTGTAGTTTATGCTTCTGGCGTTGTCTTTTAAGGCCCTAACTCTTCGATCTGGCGGAGCAACGCCTCAGAGTTAAGTCTCGGATGCCCGAAACGCCGAAATGATCATTACTTTCACACTGGTTGCAGTGATCCATGCTATACAATGGAAAAACTGTTGTATTTATATTGTACTTTGTGCTTCTGGCGGTGACTTCTAAGGCCCTAACTATTCAATCTGTTGGAGCAACGCCCTAGGGTGAAACCTAGGTTACCCTGGACGTAGAAATGCACATTACTTTCACACTGGTTGCAATTATTCGTTTTATACAATGGAAAAACTGTTGTATTTATTTTGTATTTGATGCCTCTGGCGTTGACTTCTTAGGCCCTAACTATTCGATCTGGTGGAGCAACGCCATAGAGTGAAAGGTAGGTATCCCGGAACATAGAAATCTCCATTACATTCACACTGGTTGCAATTATTCCTGTTATGACCAATACTTTCACACTGTTTGCAATTATTCATTTTATACGATGGAAAAGCTGTTGTATTTATATTGTATTTTATGCTTCTGGCGTTGTCTTCTAAGGCCCTATCTATTCGACGTGGTGGAGCATCGCCCTAGAGCGAAACCTAGGTTGAGCGGAACGTAGAAATGACCATTACTTTCACACTGGTTGCAATTATTCCTGTTATACGATTGAAAAACTGTTGTCTTTATATTGTATTTTATGCTTCTGGCATTGACTTCTTAGGCCCTAACTATACGATTTGGTCGTACAACGCTCTAGAGTGAAGCGCAGGTTGCCCGGAACGTAGAAATGAATTTTACTTTCACACTGGATGCAATTATTCCTGTTATACCCTGGAAAAGCTGTTGTATTTATATTGCATTTAATGCTTCTGGCTTTGACGTCTTAGGCCCTAACGATCCGATCTGGTGGAACAACGCCATAGAGTGAAGCCTAGGTTGCCCGGATCGTAGAAATGACCATAACTTTCACACTGGTTGCAATTATTCGTTTTATACGATGGAAAAGCTGTTCTATTTATTTGTATTTTATGCTTCGGGCGTTGACTTCTAAGGACCTAACTTTTCGATCTGGTGTAACAACGCCCTAGAGTGAAGACTAGGTTGCCCGGAACGTAGAAACGACCATCACTTTCACACTGGTTGCAATTATTCCTGTTATACGATGGAAAAGCTGCTGCATTTATATTGTATTTTATGCTTCTGGCGTTCACTTCTTAGGCCCTAACTATTCAATCTGGTGGAACATCACCCTAGGGTGAAGCCTAGGTTGTCCGGAACGTAGAAATGACCATAACTTTCACACTGGTAGCAATTATTCGTTATATACAATGGAAAAACTGTTCTACTTATTTTGTATTATATGCCTCGGGCGCTGACTTCTAAGACCCTAACTATTCTATCTGGTGGAGCAACGTCCTAGAGTGAAGCCTAGGTTGCCCGGAACGTAGAAATGACCACAACATTCACACTGGTTGCAATTATTCGTTTTATAGGATGGAAAAGCTGTTGTGTTTGTATTGTATTTTATGGCTCTGGCGTTGACTTCTTAGGCCCTAACTATTCGATCTGGTGGAGCAATGCCTCAGAGTAAAGTCTAGGATGCCCGAAACGCCGAAATGATCATTACTTTCACACTGGTTGCAATTATTCATGCTATACGATGAAAAAACTGTTGCATCTTTATTGTATTTTAAGCTTCTGGCGTTGACTTCTTAGGCCCAAACTATTTGATCTGGTGGAACAACGCCCTAGAGTGAAGGCTAGGTTGCCCGGAACGTAGCAATGACCATTACGATCACACTGTTTGCAAATATACATTATATACGATAGAAAAGCTGTTGTATTTATATTGTATTTTATGCTTCTGGCGTCGACTTCTTAGGCTCTAACTATTTGATCTGGTGGAGCACCTTCATAGAGTGAAGCCTAGGTTGCCTGGAACGTAGCACATACCATTACCTTCATACTGGTTGCAATTATTCCTGTTATACGGTGGAAAAACTGTTCTATTTATTTTGTATTTTATGCTTCGGGCGTCGACTTCTAAGGCCCTAACTATTCGATCTGGTGGAACAACACCCTAAGGTGAAGCCTAGGTTGCCCGGAAAGTAGAAATGACCATCACTTTCATACTGGTTGCAATTATTCGTTTTATACGATGGAAAAACTGTTGTATTTATATTGTATTTTATGCTTCTGGCGTTGACTTCTAGGTCCCTAACTATTCGATTTGGTGGAGCAACGCCCTAGAGTGAAGCCTAGGTCGCCCGGAACGTAGAAATGACCCTAACTTTCATAGTGGTTGCAAATATTCGTTTTATACGATGGAAGAACTGTTTTATTTGTATTGTATTTTATACTTCTGGTGTTGACTTCTAAGGCCCTAACTATTCGATCTGGTGGAGCAACGCCCTAGAGTGAAGCCTAGGTTGCCCGGAACGTGAAAATGACCATCACTTTCACACTGGTTGCAATTATTCCTGTTATACGATGGAAAAGCTGTTGTATTTATATCGTATTTTATGCTTCTGGCGTTGACTTCTTAGGCCCTAACTATACCATCTGATGGAACAACGCCCTAGGGTGAAGCCTAGGTTGCCCTGGACGTAGAAATGCACATTACTTTCACACTGGTTGCAATTATTCGTTTTACACAATGGAAAAGCTGTTGTATTTAGTTTGTATTTGATGCTTCTGGCGTTGAGTTCTTAGGCCCTAACTATTCGATCTGGTGGAGCAACGCCATAGAGTGAAGCCTAGGTTGCCCGGAACGTAGAAATGACCATTACATTCACACTTGTTGCAATTATTCCTGTTATACGATGGAAAAGCTGTTGTATTTATATCGTATTTTATGCTTCTGGCGTTGACTTCTTAGGCCCTAACTATACCATCTGATGCAACAACGCCCTAGGGTGAAGCCTAGGTTGCCCTGGACGTAGAAATGCACATTACTTTCACACTGGTTGCAATTATTCGTTTTATACAATGGAAAAACTGTTGTATTTAGTTTGTATTTGATGCTTCTGGCGTTGACTTCTTAGGCCCGAACTATTCGATCTGGTGGAGCAACGCCATAGAGTGAAGCCTAGGTTGCCCGGAACGTAGAAATGACCATTACATTCACACTGGTTGCAATTATTCCTGTTATGACCATTACTTTCACATTGTTTGCAATAATTCATTTTATACAATGGAAGAACTGTTATATTTATACTGTATTTTATGCTTCTGGCGTTGTCTTCTAAGTCCGTAACAATTAGATGTGGTGGAGCAACGCCCTAGAGTGAAGGCTAGGTTGCCCGGAAAGTAGAAATGGCCATAACTTTCATACTGGTTGCAATTATTCGTTTTATACGATGGAAAAACTGTTGTATTTATATTGTATTTTATGCTTCTGACGTTGAATTCTAAGGCCGTAGCTATTCGATGTGGTGGAGCAACGCCCTAGAGTGAAGCCTAGGTTGCCCGGAACGTAGATATGACCATTACTTTCACGCTGGTTGCAATAATTCGTTTTATACAATGGAAAGACTGTTGTATTTATTATGTATTTGGTGCTTATGGCGTTGACTTCTTAGACCATAACTATTCCATCTGGTGGAGCAACGCCATAGAGTGAAACGTAGGTTGCTCGGAACGTAGAAGTGACCATAAGTTTCACAATGTTTGCAATTATTCATTTTATACGATGGAAAAACTGTTGCACTTATATTATATTTTATTCTTCTGGCGTTGATTTCTAAGTCCCTAGCTATTCGGTCTGGTGGAGCAACGCCCTAGAGTTAAACCTAGGTTACCCGGAACGTAGAAATGACCAGTACTTTCACACTGTTTGCAGTTATTCCTGTTACACGATGGAAAAACTGTTGCATATTTATTGTATTTTGTGCTTCTGGCGTTGACTACTAAGGCCCTAACTGTTCGGTCTGGTGGAGCAACGCCCTAGAGTGAAGCCTAGGTTGCCCGGAACGTAGAAATGACCATAACTTTCATACAGGTAGCAATGATTCGTTATATACAATGGAAAAACTGTTCTATTTATCTTGTATTTTATGCTTCTGGCGTTGACTTCTAAGGCCCTAACTCTTCGATCCTGTGGAGCAACGCCTCAGAGTTAAGTCTAGGATGCACAAAACGCCGAAATGATCATTACTTTCACATTGGTTGCAATTATACGTTTTATACGATGGAAAAGCTGTTGTATTTATATCGTATTTTATGCTTCTGGCGTTGACTTCTTAGGCCCTAACTATTCCATCTGGTGGAACAACGCCCTAGGGTGAAGCCTAGGTTGCCCGGAACGTAGAAATGACCATAACTTTCACACTGGTTGCAATTATTCATTTTATACAATGGAAAAACTGTTGTATTCATATTGTATTTAATGCTTCTGGCGTTGACTTCTAAGGCCCTATCTATTCGACGTGGTGGAGCATCGCCCTAGAGCGAAACCTAGGTTGAGCGGAACGTAGAAATGACCATTACTTTCACACTGGTTGCAATTATTCCTGTTATACGATTGAAAAACTGTTGTCTTTATATTGTATTTTATGCTTCTGGCATTGACTTCTTAGGCCCTAACTATACGATTTGGTCGTACAACGCTCTAGAGTGAAGCGCAGGTTGCCCGGAACGTAGAAATGAATTTTACTTTCACACTGGATGCAATTATTCCTGTTATACCCTGGAAAAGCTGTTGTATTTATATTGCATTTAATGCTTCTGGCTTTGACGTCTTAGGCCCTAACGATCCGATCTGGTGGAACAACGCCATAGAGTGAAGCCTAGGTTGCCCGGATCGTAGAAATGACCATAACTTTCACACTGGTTGCAATTATTCGTTTTATACGATGGAAAAGCTGTTCTATTTATTTTGTATTTTATGCTTCGGGCGTTGACTTCTAAGGACCTAACTTTTCGATCTGGTGTAACAACGCCCTAGAGTGAAGACTAGGTTGCCCGGAACGTAGAAACGACCATCACTTTCACACTGGTTGCAATTATTCCTGTTATACGATGGAAAAGCTGCTGCATTTATATTGTATTTTATGCTTCTGGCGTTCACTTCTTAGGCCCTAACTATTCAATCTGGTGGAACATCACCCTAGGGTGAAGCCTAGGTTGTCCGGAACGTAGAAATGACCATAACTTTCACACTGGTAGCAATTATTCGTTATATACAATGGAAAAACTGTTCTACTTATTTTGTATTATATGCCTCGGGCGCTGACTTCTAAGACCCTAACTATTCTATCTGGTGGAGCAACGTCCTAGAGTGAAGCCTAGGTTGCCCGGAACGTAGAAATGACCACAACATTCACACTGGTTGCAATTATTCGTTTTATAGGATGGAAAAGCTGTTGTATTTGTATTGTATTTTATGGCTCTGGCGTTGACTTCTTAGGCCCTAACTATTCGATCTGGTGGAGCAATGCCTCAGAGTAAAGTCTAGGATGCCCGGAACGTATAAATGACCATTACTTTCACAGTGTTTGCAATTACTCGTTTTATACGATGGCAAAGCTGTTGTATTTATATTGTATTTTATGCTTCTGGCGTTGATTTCTAAGACCCTAGCTATTCGATCTGGTGGGGCAACGTCCAAGAGTGAAGCCTATGTTGCACGGAACGTAGAAATGACCATTACTTTCACACTGGTTGCAATCATTCGTTTTATACAATGGAAAAACTGTTGTATTTATTTTGTATTTGATGCTTCTGGCGTTGACTTGTTAGGCCCTAACTATTCGATCTGGTGGAACAACGCCATAGAGTGAAACGTAGGTTGCCCGGAACGTAGAAATGACCATTACATTCACACTGGTGGCAATTATTCCTGTTATGACCATTACTTTCACATTGTTTGCAATTATCCATTTTATACGATGGAAAAGCTGTTGTATTTATATTGTATTTTATGATTCTGGCATTGGCTTCTAAGTCCGTAACAATTAGATGTGGTGGAGCAACGCCCTAGAGTGAAGCCTAGGTTGCCCGGAACGTAGAAATGACCATTACTTTCACACTGGTTGCAATTATTCGTTTTATACAATGGAAAGACTGTTGTATTTATTATGTATTTGGTGCTTCTGGCGTTGACTTCTTAGGCCATAACTATTCCATCTGGTGGAGCAACGCCATAGAGTGAAACGTAGGTTGCCCGGAACGTAGAAATGACCATTGCTTTCAGAATGTTTGCAATTATTCATTTTATACGATGGAAAAACTGTTGTACTTATATTATATTTTATTCTTCTGGCGTTGATTTCTAAGTCCCTAGCTATTCGATCTGGTGGAGCAACGCCCTAGAGTTAAACCTAGGTTACCCGGAGCGTAGAAATGACCAGTACTTTCACATTGTTTGGAGTTATTCCTGTTACACGATGGAAAAACTGTTGCATATTTATTGTATTTTGTGCTTCTGGCGTTGACTACTAAGGCCCTAACTGTTCGATCTGGTGAAGCAACGCCCTAGAGTGAAGTCTGGGTTGCCCGGAACGTTGAAATGACCATAACTTTCATACTGGTAGCAATTATTCGTTATATACAATGGAAAAACTGTCCTATTTATTTTGTATTTTATGCTTCTGGCGTTGACTTCTAAGGCCCTAACTCTTCGATCTGGTGGAGCAACGCCTTAGAGTTAAACCTAGGGTGCACGAAACGCCGAATTGATCATTACTTTCACATTGGTTGCAATTATACGTTTTATACGATGGAAAAGCTGTTGTATTTATATCGTATTTTTTGCTACTGGCGTTGACTTCTTAGGCCCTAACTATTCCATCTGGTGGAACAACGCCCTAGGGTGAAGCCTAGGTTGCCCGGAACGTAGAAATGACCATAACTTTCACACTGGTAGCAATTAATCGTTATATACAATGGAAAAACTGTTCTACTTATTTTGTATTATATGCCTCGGGCGCTGACTTCTAAGACCCTAACTATTCTATCTGGTGGAGCAACGTCCTAGAGTGAAGCCTAGGTTGCCCGGAACGTAGAAATGACCACAACATTCACACTGGTTGCAATTATTCGTTTTATAGGATGGAAAAGCTGTTGTATTTGTATTGTATTTTATGGCTCTGGCGTTGACTTCTTAGGCCCTAACTATTCGATCTGGTGGAGCAATGCCTCAGAGTAAAGTCTAGGATGCCCGGAACGTATAAATGACCATTACTTTCACAGTGTTTGCAATTACTCGTTTTATACGATGGCAAAGCTGTTGTATTTATATTGTATTTTATGCTTCTGGCGTTGATTTCTAAGACCCTAGCTATTCGATCTGGTGGGGCAACGTCCAAGAGTGAAGCCTATGTTGCACGGAACGTAGAAATGACCATTACTTTCACACTGGTTGCAATCATTCGTTTTATACAATGGAAAAACTGTTGTATTTATTTTGTATTTGATGCTTCTGGCGTTGACTTGTTAGGCCCTAACTATTCGATCTGGTGGAACAACGCCATAGAGTGAAACGTAGGTTGCCCGGAACGTAGAAATGACCATTACATTCACACTGGTGGCAATTATTCCTGTTATGACCATTACTTTCACATTGTTTGCAATTATCCATTTTATACGATGGAAAAGCTGTTGTATTTATATTGTATTTTATGATTCTGGCATTGGCTTCTAAGTCCGTAACAATTAGATGTGGTGGAGCAACGCCCTAGAGTGAAGCCTAGGTTGCCCGGAACGTAGAAATGACCATTACTTTCACACTGGTTGCAATTATTCGTTTTATACAATGGAAAGACTGTTGTATTTATTATGTATTTGGTGCTTCTGGCGTTGACTTCTTAGGCCATAACTATTCCATCTGGTGGAGCAACGCCATAGAGTGAAACGTAGGTTGCCCGGAACGTAGAAATGACCATTGCTTTCAGAATGTTTGCAATTATTCATTTTATACGATGGAAAAACTGTTGTACTTATATTATATTTTATTCTTCTGGCGTTGATTTCTAAGTCCCTAGCTATTCGATCTGGTGGAGCAACGCCCTAGAGTTAAACCTAGGTTACCCGGAGCGTAGAAATGACCAGTACTTTCACATTGTTTGGAGTTATTCCTGTTACACGATGGAAAAACTGTTGCATATTTATTGTATTTTGTGCTTCTGGCGTTGACTACTAAGGCCCTAACTGTTCGATCTGGTGAAGCAACGCCCTAGAGTGAAGTCTGGGTTGCCCGGAACGTTGAAATGACCATAACTTTCATACTGGTAGCAATTATTCGTTATATACAATGGAAAAACTGTCCTATTTATTTTGTATTTTATGCTTCTGGCGTTGACTTCTAAGGCCCTAACTCTTCGATCTGGTGGAGCAACGCCTTAGAGTTAAACCTAGGGTGCACGAAACGCCGAATTGATCATTACTTTCACATTGGTTGCAATTATACGTTTTATACGATGGAAAAGCTGTTGTATTTATATCGTATTTTTTGCTACTGGCGTTGACTTCTTAGGCCCTAACTATTCCATCTGGTGGAACAACGCCCTAGAGTGAAGCCTAGGTTGCCCGGAACGTAGAAATGACCATAACTTTCACACTGGTAGCAATTAATCGTTTTATACAATGGAAGAACTGTTATATTTATACTGTATTTTATGCTTCTGGTGTTGACTTCTGAGGCCCTAACTGTTCGATCTGGTGGAGCAACGTCCAAGAGTGAAGCCTAGGTAGCCCGGAACGTAGATGTGACCATGTCGTTCACACTGGTTGCAATTATTCCTGTTATACGATGGAAAAACTGTTGTATTTATATTGTATTTTATGCTTCTGGCGTTGTCTTCTAAGGCCCTAAATATTCGATTTGGTGAAGCAACGCACCACAGTGAAGCCTAGGTTGCCCGGAACGCAGAAATGACCATTACCTTCACGCTTGTTGCAATTATTCCTGTTACGCGATGGAAAAGCTGAAGTATTAATATTGTAATTTATGCTTCTGGCGTTGACTTCTAAGGCCGTAACTATTCGATCTGGTGGAGCAACGCCCTAAAGTGAAGCCTAGGTAGCCCGGAACGTATAAATGACCATAACTTTCAAACTGGTTGCAATTATTCCTGTTATGCGATGGAAAAACTGTTGTATTTTTATTGTATTTTATGCTTCGGGCGTTGACTTCTATGGCCCTAGCTATTCGATCTGGTCGACCAACGCCCTAGAGTGAAGCCTAGGTTGCTCGGAATGTAGAAATATCCAAAACGTTCACACTGGTTGCAATTATTCATTCTATACGATGGAAAAGCTGTTGCATCTTTATTGTATTTTATGCTTCTGCCGTTGACTTCTAAGGCCCTAACTATTGGATCTGTTGGAGCAACGCCCTAGAGTGAAGCCTAGGTTGCCCGGAACGTAGAAATGACCATAACATTCACACTGGTTGCAATTATTCGTTTTATACGATGGAAAAGCTGTTGTATTTATATTGTATTTTATGCTTCTGGCGTTGACTTCTTAGGCCCTAGCTATTCGATCTGGTGGAGCAATGCCTCAGAGTTAAGTCTAGGATGCCCGAAACGCCGAAATGATCATTACTTTCACTCTGGTTGCAATTATTCATGCTATACGATGGAAAAACTGTTGCATTTGTATTGTATTTTATGCTTCTGCCGTTGACTTCTAAGGCCCTAACTATTGGATCTGTTGGAGCAACGCCCTAGAGTGAAACCTAGGCTGCCCGGAATGAAGAAATGACCATCACTTTCACACTGGTTTCAAATATTCGTTTTGTACGATGGAAAAGCTGTTGTATTCATATTGTGTTTTATGCTTCTGGCGCTGACTTCTTAGGACATAGCTATTCGATCTGGTGCAGCAATGCCTCAGAGTTAAGTATGGGATGCCCGAAACGCCGAAATGTTCATTACTTTCACACTGGTTGCTATTATTCGTGCCATACGATGGAAAAACTGTTGCATTTTTATTGTATTTTCTGCTTCTGGCTTTGACTTCTAAGGCCCTAGCTATTCGATCTGGTGAGGCAACGTCCAAGAGTGAAGCCTAGGTAGCCCGGAACGTAGATATGTCCATGTCGTTCACACTGGTTGCAATTATTCCTGTTATACGATGGAAAAACTGTTGTATTTATATTGTATTTTATGCTTCGGGCGTTGACTTCTAAGTGCCTAGGTATCCGATCTGGTGGAGCAACGCCATAGAGTGAAACGTAGGTTGCCCGGAACGTAGAAATGACCATAACATTCACACTGGTTGCAATTATTCCTGTTATACGATGGAAGGACTGTTGAATTTTTATAGTATTTTATGCTTCTTGGCGTTGACGCCTTAGGCCCAAACAATTCGATCTGGTGGACCAACGCCCCAGAGTGAAGCCTAGGTTGCACGGAACGTAGAAATGCCCATTACTTTCACACTGGTTGCAATTGTTCCTGTTATACGATGGAAAAGCTGTTGTATTTATATCGTATTTTATGCTTCTGGCGTTGACTTCTTAGGCCCTAACTATTCCATCTGGTGGAACAACGCCCTAGGGTGAAGCCTAGGTTGCCCGGAACTTAGAAATGAGCATAACTTTCACACTGGTAGCAATTAATCGTTTTATACAATGGAAGAACTGTTATATTTATACTGTATTTTATGCTTCTGGTGTTGACTTCTAAGGCCCTAACTATTCGATCTGGTGGAGCAACGCCCCAGAGTGAAGCCTAGGTTGCACGGAACGTAGAAATGCCCATTACTTTCACACTGGTTGCAATTGTTCCTGTTATACGATGGAAAAGCTGTTGTATTTATATCGTATTTTATGCTTCTGGCGTTGAATTCTTAGGCCCTAACTATTCCATCTGGTGGAACAACGCCCTAGGGTGAAGCCTAGGTTGCCCGGAACGTAGAAATGAGCATAACTTTCACACTGGTAGCAATTAATCGTTTTATACAATGGAAGAACTGTTATATTTATACTGTATTTTATGCTTCTGGTGTTGACTTCTAAGGCCCTAACTATTCGATCTGGTGGAGCAACGCCCTAGAGTGATGCCTAGGTTGCCGGGAACGTAGAAATGACCATCACTTTCACACAGGTTGCAATTATTCCTGTAATACGATGGAAAAGCTGTTGTATTTATATCGTATTTTATGCTTCTGGCGTTGAATTCTAAGTCGCTAGCTATTCCATCTGGTGGAGCAACGCCCTATAGTGAAGCCCAGGTTGCCCGGAACGTAGAAATGACCATAACTTTCACACTGGTAGCAATTAATCGTTTTATACAATGGAAGAACTGTTATATTTATACTGTATTTTATGCTTCTGGTGTTGACTTCTAAGGCCCTAGCTATTCGACCTGGGGGTGCAACGCCCTAGTGCGAATCCTAGGTTGCACGGAACGTGGAAATGCCCATTACTTTCACACTGGTTGCAATTATTCATGCTATACGATGGAAAAACTGTTGCATTTGTATTGTATTTTCTGCTTCTGGCTTTGACTTCTAAGGTCGTAGCTATTCGATCTGATGGAGCAACGCCCTAGAGTGAAGCCTAGGTTGCCCGGAACGTAGAAATGACCATAACATTCACTCTGGTTGCAATTATTCTTTTTATACGATGGAAATGCTGTTGTATTTATATTGTATTTTATGCTTCTGGCGGTGACTTCTTAGGCCCTAACTATTCGATCTGGTGGAGCAATGCCTCAGAGTTATGTCTAGGTTGCCCGAAACGTCGAAATGATCATTACTTTCACACTGGTTGCAATTATTCATGCTATAAGATGGAAAAACTGTTGCATTTGTATTGTATTTTCTGCTTCTGGCTTTGACGTCTAAGGCCCTAGCTATTCGATCTGGTGAGGCAACGTCCAAGAGTGAAGCCTAGGTAGCCCGGAACGTAGATGTGTCCATGTCGTTCACACTGGTTGCAATTATTCCTGTTATACGATGGAAAAACTGTTGTATTTATATTGTATTTTATGCTTCTGGCGTTGTCTTCTAAGGCCCTAACTATTCGATTTGGTGAAGCAACGCACCACAGTGAAGCCTAGGTTGCCCGGAACGTAGAAATGACCATTACCTTCACGCTTGTTGCAATTATTCCTGTTACGCGGTGGAAAAGCTGAAGTATTAATATTGTAATTTATGCTTCTGGCGTTGACTTCTAAGGCCGTAACTATTCGATCTGGTGGAGCAACGCCCTAAAGTGAAGCCTAGGTAGCCCGGAACGTATAAATGACCATAACTTTCAAACTGGTTGCAATTATTCCTGTTATGCGATGGAAAAACTGTTGTATTTTTATTGTATTTTATGCTTCGGGCGTTGACTTCTATGGCCCTAGCTATTCGATCTGGTCGACTAACGCCCTAGAGTGAAGCCTAGGTTGCTCGGAATGTAGAAATATCCAAAACGTTCACACTGGTTGCAATTATTCATTCTATACGATGGAAAAGCTGTTGCATCTTTATTGTATTTTATGCTTCTGCCGTTGACTTCTAAGGCCCTAACTATTGGATCTGTTGGAGCAACGCCCTAGAGTGAAGCCTAGGTTGCCCGGAACGTAGAAATGACCATAACATTCACACTGGTTGCAATTATTCGTTTTATACGATGGAAAAGCTGTTGTATTTATATTGTATTTTATGCTTCTGGCGTTGACTTCTTAGGCCCTAGCTATTCGATCTGGTGGAGCAATGCCTCAGAGTTAAGTCTAGGATGCCCGAAACGCCGAAATGATCATTACTTTCACTCTGGTTGCAATTATTCATGCTATACGATGGAAAAACTGTTGCATTTGTATTGTATTTTATGCTTCTGCCGTTGACTTCTAAGGCCCTAACTATTGGATCTGTTGGAGCAACGCCCTAGAGTGAAACCTAGGCTGCCCGGAATGAAGAAATGACCATCACTTTCACACTGGTTTCAAATATTCGTTTTGTACGATGGAAAAGCTGTTGTATTCATATTGTGTTTTATGCTTCTGGCGCTGACTTCTTAGGACCTAGCTATTCGATCTGGTGCAGCAATGCCTCAGAGTTAAGTATGGGATGCCCGAAACGCCGAAATGTTCATTACTTTCACACTGGTTGCTATTATTCGTGCCATACGATGGAAAAACTGTTGCATTTTTATTGTATTTTCTGCTTCTGGCTTTGACTTCTAAGGCCCTAGCTATTCGATCTGGTGAGGCAACGTCCAAGAGTGAAGCCTAGGTAGCCCGGAACGTAGATATGTCCATGTCGTTCACACTGGTTGCAATTATTCCTGTTATACGATGGAAAAACTGTTGTATTTATATTGTATTTTATGCTTCGGGCGTTGACTTCTAAGTGCCTAGGTATCCGATCTGGTGGAGCAACGCCATAGAGTGAAACGTAGGTTGCCCGGAACGTAGAAATGACCATAACATTCACACTGGTTGCAATTATTCCTGTTATACGATGGAAGGACTGTTGTATTTTTATAGTATTTTATGCTTCTTGGCGTTGACTCCTTAGGCCCAAACAATTCGATCTGGTGGACCAACGCCCCAGAGTGAAGCCTAGGTTGCACGGAACGTAGAAATGCCCATTACTTTCACACTGGTTGCAATTGTTCCTGTTATACGATGGAAAAGCTGTTGTATTTATATCGTATTTTATGCTTCTGGCGTTGACTTCTTAGGCCCTAACTATTCCATCTGGTGGAACAACGCCCTAGGGTGAAGCCTAGGTTGCCCGGAACTTAGAAATGAGCATAACTTTCACACTGGTAGCAATTAATCGTTTTATACAATGGAAGAACTGTTATATTTATACTGTATTTTATGCTTCTGGTGTTGACTTCTAAGGCCCTAACTATTCGATCTGGTTGAGCAACGCCCTAGAGTGATGCCTAGGTTGCCGGGAACGTAGAAATGACCATCACTTTCACACTGGTTGCAATTATTCCTGTTATACGATGGAAAAGCTGTTGTATTTATATCGTATTTTATGCTTCTGGCGTTGAATTCTAAGTCGCTAGCTATTCCATCTGGTGGAGCAACGCCCTATAGTGAAGCCCAGGTTGCCCGGAACGTAGAAATGACCAGAACTTTCACACTGGTAGCAATTAATCGTTTTATACAATGGAAGAACTGTTATATTTATACTGTATTTTATGCTTCTGGTGTTGACTTCTAAGGCCGTAGCTATTGGATGTGGCGGAGCAACGCCATAGAGTGACGCCTAGGTTGCCCGGAGCGTAGAAATGACCATTACTTTCACACTGTTTGCAATTATTCATTTTATACGATGGAAAAGCTGTTGCATCTTTATTGTATTTTATGCTTCTGGCGTTGACTTCTAAGCCCCTTACTATTCGATCTGGTGGAGCAACGCCCTAGAGTGAAGCCTAGGTTGCCCGGTACGTAGAAATGACCATTACCTTCACGCTTGTTGCAATTATTCCTGTTACTCGATGAAAAAGCTGTTGTATTTCTTATTGCGTTTTATGCTTCAGGCGTTGACTTCTAAGGCCGTAGCTATTCGATGTGGCGGAGCAACGCCCTTGAGTGAAGCCTAGGTGGGCCGGAACGTAGAAATGGCCATTACTTTCACACTGTTTGCAATTACTCGTTTTATACGATAGCAAAGCTGTTGTATTTATATTGTATTTTATGCTTCTGGCGTTGATTTCTAAGACCCTAGCTATTCGATCTGGTGGGGCAACGTCCAGGAGTGAAGCCTATGTTGCACGGAACGTAGAAATGACCATTACTTTCACACTGGTTGCAATCATTCGTTTTATACAATGGAAAAACTGTTGTATTTATTTTGTATTTGATGCTTCTGGCGTTGACTTGTTAGGCCCTAACTATTCGATCTGGTGGAACAACGCCATAGAGTGAAACGTAGGTTGCCCGGAACGTAGAAATGACCATTACATTCACACTGGTGGCAATTATTCCTGTTATGACCATTACTTTCACATTGTTTGCAATTATCCATTTTATACGATGGAAAAGCTGTTGTATTTATATTGTATTTTATGCTTCTGGCATTGGCTTCTAAGTCCGTAACAATTAGATGTGGTGAAGCAACGCCCTAGAGTGAAGTCTGGGTTGCCCGGAACGTTGAAATGACCATAACTTTCATACTGGTAGCAATTATTCGTTATATACAATGGAAAAACTGTCCTATTTATTTTGTATTTTATGCTTCTGGCGTTGACTTCTAAGGCCCTAACTCTTCGATCTGGTGGAGCAACGCCTTAGAGTTAAACCTAGGGTGCACGAAACGCCGAATTGATCATTACTTTCACATTGGTTGCAATTATACGTTTTATACGATGGAAAAGCTGTTGTATTTATATCGTATTTTTTGCTACTGGCGTTGACTTCTTAGGCCCTAACTATTCCATCTGGTGGAACAACGCCCTAGGGTGAAGCCTAGGTTGCCCGGAACGTAGAAATGACCATAACTTTCACACTGGTAGCAATTAATCGTTTTATACAATGGTAGAACTGTTATATTTATACTGTATTTTATGCTTCTGGTGTTGACTTCTGAGGCCCTAACTGTTCGATCTGGTGGAGCAACGTCCAAGAGTGAAGCCTAGGTAGCCCGGAACGTAGATGTGACCATGTCGTTCACACTGGTTGCAATTATTCCTGTTATACGATGGAAAAACTGTTGTATTTATATTGTATTTTATGCTTCTGGCGTTGTCTTCTAAGGCCCTAAATATTCGATTTGGTGAAGCAACGCACCACAGTGAAGCCTAGGTTGCCCGGAACGTAGAAATGACCATTACCTTCACGCTTGTTGCAATTATTCCTGTTACGCGATGGAAAAGCTGAAGTATTAATATTGTAATTTATGCTTCTGGCGTTGACTTCTAAGGCCGTAACTATTCGATCTGGTGGAGCAACGCCCTAAAGTGAAGCCTAGGTAGCCCGGAACGTATAAATGACCATAACTTTCAAACTGGTTGCAATTATTCCTGTTATGCGATGGAAAAACTGTTGTATTTTTATTGTATTTTATGCTTCGGGCGTTGACTTCTATGGCCCTAGCTATTCGATCTGGTCGACCAACGCCCTAGAGTGAAGCCTAGGTTGCTCGGAATGTAGAAATATCCAAAACGTTCACACTGGTTGCAATTATTCATTCTATACGATGGAAAAGCTGTTGCATCTTTATTGTATTTTATGCTTCTGCCGTTGACTTCTAAGGCCCTAACTATTGGATCTGTTGGAGCAACGCCCTAGAGTGAAGCCTAGGTTGCCCGGAACGTAGAAATGACCATAACATTCACACTGGTTGCAATTATTCGTTTTATACGATGGAAAAGCTGTTGTATTTATATTGTATTTTATGCTTCTGGCGTTGACTTCTTAGGCCCTAGCTATTCGATCTGGTGGAGCAATGCCTCAGAGTTAAGTCTAGGATGCCCGAAACGCCGAAATGATCATTACTTTCACTCTGGTTGCAATTATTCATGCTATACGATGGAAAAACTGTTGCATTTGTATTGTATTTTATGCTTCTGCCGTTGACTTCTAAGGCCCTAACTATTGGATCTGTTGGAGCAACGCCCTAGAGTGAAACCTAGGCTGCCCGGAATGAAGAAATGACCATCACTTTCACACTGGTTTCAAATATTCGTTTTGTACGATGGAAAAGCTGTTGTATTCATATTGTGTTTTATGCTTCTGGCGCTGACTTCTTAGGACCTAGCTATTCGATCTGGTGCAGCAATGCCTCAGAGTTAAGTATGGGATGCCCGAAACGCCGAAATGTTCATTACTTTCACACTGGTTGCTATTATTCGTGCCATACGATGGAAAAACTGTTGCATTTTTATTGTATTTTCTGCTTCTGGCTTTGACTTCTAAGGCCCTAGCTATTCGATCTGGTGAGGCAACGTCCAAGAGTGAAGCCTAGGTAGCCCGGAACGTAGATATGTCCATGTCGTTCACACTGGTTGCAATTATTCCTGTTATACGATGGAAAAACTGTTGTATTTATATTGTATTTTATGCTTCGGGCGTTGACTTCTAAGTGCCTAGGTATCCGATCTGGTGGAGCAACGCCATAGAGTGAAACGTAGGTTGCCAGGAACGTAGAAATGACCATAACATTCACACTGGTTGCAATTATTCCTGTTATACGATGGAAGGACTGTTGTATTTTTATAGTATTTTATGCTTCTTGGCGTTGACTCCTTAGGCCCAAACAATTCGATCTGGTGGACCAACGCCCCAGAGTGAAGCCTAGGTTGCACGGAACGTAGAAATGCCCATTACTTTCACACTGGTTGCAATTGTTCCTGTTATACAATGGAAAAGCTGTTGTATTTATATCGTATTTTATGCTTCTGGCGTTGACTTCTTAGGCCCTAACTATTCCATCTGGTGGAACAACGCCCTAGGGTGAAGCCTAGGTTGCCCGGAACTTAGAAATGAGCATAACTTTCACACTGGTAGCAATTAATCGTTTTATACAATGGAAGAACTGTTATATTTATACTGTATTTTATGCTTCTGGTGTTGACTTCTAAGGCCCTAACTATTCGATCTGGTTGAGCAACGCCCTAGAGTGATGCCTAGGTTGCCGGGAACGTAGAAATGACCATCACTTTCACACTGGTTGCAATTATTCCTGTTATACGATGGAAAAGCTGTTGTATTTATATCGTATTTTATGCTTCTGGCGTTGAATTCTAAGTCGCTAGCTATTCCATCTGGTGGAGCAACGCCCTATAGTGAAGCCCAGGTTGCCCGGAACGTAGAAATGACCAGAACTTTCACACTGGTAGCAATTAATCGTTTTATACAATGGAAGAACTGTTATATTTATACTGTATTTTATGCTTCTGGTGTTGACTTCTAAGGCCGTAGCTATTGGATGTGGCGGAGCAACGCCATAGAGTGACGCCTAGGTTGCCCGGAGCGTAGAAATGACCATTACTTTCACACTGTTTGCAATTATTCATTTTATACGATGGAAAAGCTGTTGCATCTTTATTGTATTTTATGCTTCTGGCGTTGACTTCTAAGCCCCTTACTATTCGATCTGGTGGAGCAACGCCCTAGAGTGAAGCCTAGGTTGCCCGGTACGTAGAAATGACCATTACCTTCACGCTTGTTGCAATTATTCCTGTTACTCGATGAAAAAGCTGTTGTATTTCTTATTGCGTTTTATGCTTCAGGCGTTGACTTCTAAGGCCGTAGCTATTCGATGTGGCGGAGCAACGCCCTTGAGTGAAGCCTAGGTGGGCCGGAACGTAGAAATGGCCGTTACTTTCACACTGTTTGCAATTACTCGTTTTATACGATAGCAAAGCTGTTGTATTTATATTGTATTTTATGCTTCTGGCGTTGATTTCTAAGACCCTAGCTATTCGATCTGGTGGGGCAACGTCCAGGAGTGAAGCCTATGTTGCACGGAACGTAGAAATGACCATTACTTTCACACTGGTTGCAATCATTCGTTTTATACAATGGAAAAACTGTTGTATTTATTTTGTATTTGATGCTTCTGGCGTTGACTTGTTAGGCCCTAACTATTCGATCTGGTGGAACAACGCCATAGAGTGAAACGTAGGTTGCCCGGAACGTAGAAATGACCATTACATTCACACTGGTGGCAATTATTCCTGTTATGACCATTACTTTCACATTGTTTGCAATTATCCATTTTATACGATGGAAAAGCTGTTGTATTTATATTGTATTTTATGCTTCTGGCATTGGCTTCTAAGTCCGTAACAATTAGATGTGGTGAAGCAACGCCCTAGAGTGAAGTCTGGGTTGCCCGGAACGTTGAAATGACCATAACTTTCATACTGGTAGCAATTATTCGTTATATACAATGGAAAAACTGTCCTATTTATTTTGTATTTTATGCTTCTGGCGTTGACTTCTAAGGCCCTAACTCTTCGATCTGGTGGAGCAACGCCTTAGAGTTAAACCTAGGGTGCACGAAACGCCGAATTGATCATTACTTTCACATTGGTTGCAATTATACGTTTTATACGATGGAAAAGCTGTTGTATTTATATCGTATTTTTTGCTACTGGCGTTGACTTCTTAGGCCCTAACTATTCCATCTGGTGGAACAACGCCCTAGGGTGAAGCCTAGGTTGCCCGGAACGTAGAAATGACCATAACTTTCACACTGGTAGCAATTAATCGTTTTATACAATGGAAGAACTGTTATATTTATACTGTATTTTATGCTTCTGGTGTTGACTTCTGAGGCCCTAACTGTTCGATCTGGTGGAGCAACGTCCAAGAGTGAAGCCTAGGTAGCCCGGAACGTAGATGTGACCATGTCGTTCACACTGGTTGCAATTATTCCTGTTATACGATGGAAAAACTGTTGTATTTATATTGTATTTTATGCTTCTGGCGTTGTCTTCTAAGGCCCTAAATATTCGATTTGGTGAAGCAACGCACCACAGTGAAGCCTAGGTTGCCCGGAACGTAGAAATGACCATTACCTTCACGCTTGTTGCAATTATTCCTGTTACGCGATGGAAAAGCTGAAGTATTAATATTGTAATTTATGCTTCTGGCGTTGACTTCTAAGGCCGTAACTATTCGATCTGGTGGAGCAACGCCCTAAAGTGAAGCCTAGGTAGCCCGGAACGTATAAATGACCATAACTTTCAAACTGGTTGCAATTATTCCTGTTATGCGATGGAAAAACTGTTGTATTTTTATTGTATTTTATGCTTCGGGCGTTGACTTCTATGGCCCTAGCTATTCGATCTGGTCGACCAACGCCCTAGAGTGAAGCCTAGGTTGCTCGGAATGTAGAAATATCCAAAACGTTCACACTGGTTGCAATTATTCATTCTATACGATGGAAAAGCTGTTGCATCTTTATTGTATTTTATGCTTCTGCCGTTGACTTCTAAGGCCCTAACTATTGGATCTGTTGGAGCAACGCCCTAGAGTGAAGCCTAGGTTGCCCGGAACGTAGAAATGACCATAACATTCACACTGGTTGCAATTATTCGTTTTATACGATGGAAAAGCTGTTGTATTTATATTGTATTTTATGCTTCTGGCGTTGACTTCTTAGGCCCTAGCTATTCGATCTGGTGGAGCAATGCCTCAGAGTTAAGTCTAGGATGCCCGAAACGCCGAAATGATCATTACTTTCACTCTGGTTGCAATTATTCATGCTATACGATGGAAAAACTGTTGCATTTGTATTGTATTTTATGCTTCTGCCGTTGACTTCTAAGGCCCTAACTATTGGATCTGTTGGAGCAACGCCCTAGAGTGAAACCTAGGCTGCCCGGAATGAAGAAATGACCATCACTTTCACACTGGTTTCAAATATTCGTTTTGTACGATGGAAAAGCTGTTGTATTCATATTGTGTTTTATGCTTCTGGCGCTGACTTCTTAGGACCTAGCTATTCGATCTGGTGCAGCAATGCCTCAGAGTTAAGTATGGGATGCCCGAAACGCCGAAATGTTCATTACTTTCACACTGGTTGCTATTATTCGTGCCATACGATGGAAAAACTGTTGCATTTTTATTGTATTTTCTGCTTCTGGCTTTGACTTCTAAGGCCCTAGCTATTCGATCTGGTGAGGCAACGTCCAAGAGTGAAGCCTAGGTAGCCCGGAACGTAGATATGTCCATGTCGTTCACACTGGTTGCAATTATTCCTGTTATACGATGGAAAAACTGTTGTATTTATATTGTATTTTTTGCTTCGGGCGTTGACTTCTAAGTGCCTAGGTATCCGATCTGGTGGAGCAACGCCATAGAGTGAAACGTAGGTTGCCCGGAACGTAGAAATGACCATAACATTCACACTGGTTGCAATTATTCCTGTTATACGATGGAAGGACTGTTGAATTTTTATAGTATTTTATGCTTCTTGGCGTTGACGCCTTAGGCCCAAACAATTCGATCTGGTGGACCAACGCCCCAGAGTGAAGCCTAGGTTGCACGGAACGTAGAAATGCCCATTACTTTCACACTGGTTGCAATTGTTCCTGTTATACGATGGAAAAGCTGTTGTATTTATATCGTATTTTATGCTTCTGGCGTTGACTTCTTAGGCCCTAACTATTCCATCTGGTGGAACAACGCCCTAGGGTGAAGCCTAGGTTGCCCGGAACTTAGAAATGAGCATAACTTTCACACTGGTAGCAATTAATCGTTTTATACAATGGAAGAACTGTTATATTTATACTGTATTTTATGCTTCTGGTGTTGACTTCTAAGGCCCTAACTATTCGATCTGGTGGAGCAACGCCCCAGAGTGAAGCCTAGGTTGCACGGAACGTAGAAATGCCCATTACTTTCACACTGGTTGCAATTGTTCCTGTTATACGATGGAAAAGCTGTTGTATTTATATCGTATTTTATGCTTCTGGCGTTGAATTCTTAGGCCCTAACTATTCCATCTGGTGGAGCAACGCCCTATAGTGAAGCCCAGGTTGCCCGGAACGTAGAAATGACCATAACTTTCACACTGGTAGCAATTAATCGTTTTATACAATGGAAGAACTGTTATATTTATACTGTATTTTATGCTTCTGGTGTTGACTTCTAAGGCCCTAGCTATTCGACCTGGGGGTGCAACGCCCTAGTGCGAATCCTAGATTGCACGGAACGTAGAAATGCCCATTACTTTCACACTGGTTGCAATTATTCATGCTATACGATGGAAAAACTGTTGCATTTGTATTGTATTTTCTGCTTCTGGCTTTGACTTCTAAGGTCGTAGCTATTCGATCTGGTGGAGCAACGCCCTAGAGTGAAGCCTAGGTTGCCCGGAACGTAGAAATGACCATAACATTCACTCTGGTTGCAATTATTCTTTTTATACGATGGAAATGCTGTTGTATTTATATTGTATTTTATGCTTCTGGCGGTGACTTCTTAGGCCCTAACTATTCGATCTGGTGGAGCAATGCCTCAGAGTTATGTCTAGGTTGCCCGAAACGTCGAAATGATCATTACTTTCACACTGGTTGCAATTATTCATGCTATAAGATGGAAAAACTGTTGCATTTGTATTGTATTTTCTGCTTCTGGCTTTGACGTCTAAGGCCCTAGCTATTCGATCTGGTGAGGCAACGTCCAAGAGTGAAGCCTAGGTAGCCCGGAACGTAGATGTGACCATGTAGTTCACACTGGTTGCAATTATTCCTGTTATACGATGGAAAAACTGTTGTATTTATATTGTATTTTATGCTTCTGGCGTTGTCTTCTAAGGCCCTAAATATTCGATTTGGTGAAGCAACGCACCACAGTGAAGCCTAGGTTGCCCGGAACGTAGAAATGACCATTACCTTCACGCTTGTTGCAATTATTCCTGTTACGCGATGGAAAAGCTGAAGTATTAATATTGTAATTTATGCTTCTGGCGTTGACTTCTAAGGCCGTAACTATTCGATCTGGTGGAGCAACGCCCTAAAGTGAAGCCTAGGTAGCCCGGAACGTATAAATGACCATAACTTTCAAACTGGTTGCAATTATTCCTGTTATGCGATGGAAAAACTGTTGTATTTTTATTGTATTTTATGCTTCGGGCGTTGACTTCTATGGCCCTAGCTATTCGATCTGGTCGAGCAACGCCCTAGAGTGAAGCCTAGGTTGCTCGGAATGTAGAAATATCCAAAACGTTCACACTGGTTGCAATTATTCATTCTATACGATGGAAAAGCTGTTGCATCTTTATTGTATTTTATGCTTCTGCCGTTGACTTCTAAGGCCCTAACTATTGGATCTGTTGGAGCAACGCCCTAGAGTGAAGCCTAGGTTGCCCGGAACGTAGAAATGACCATAACATTCACACTGGTTGCAATTATTCGTTTTATACGATGGAAAAGCTGTTGTATTTATATTGTATTTTATGCTTCTGGCGTTGACTTCTTAGGCCCTAGCTATTCGATCTGGTGGAGCAATGCCTCAGAGTTAAGTCTAGGATGCCCGAAACGCCGAAATGATCATTACTTTCACTCTGGTTGCAATTATTCATGCTATACGATGGAAAAACTGTTGCATTTGTATTGTATTTTATGCTTCTGCCGTTGACTTCTAAGGCCCTAACTATTGGATCTGTTGGAGCAACGCCCTAGAGTGAAACCTAGGCTGCCCGGAATGAAGAAATGACCATCACTTTCACACTGGTTTCAAATATTCGTTTTGTACGATGGAAAAGCTGTTGTATTCATATTGTGTTTTATGCTTCTGGCGCTGACTTCTTAGGACCTAGCTATTCGATCTGGTGCAGCAATGCCTCAGAGTTAAGTATGGGATGCCCGAAACGCCGAAATGTTCATTACTTTCACACTGGTTGCTATTATTCGTGCCATACGATGGAAAAACTGTTGCATTTTTATTGTATTTTCTGCTTCTGGCTTTGACTTCTAAGGCCCTAGCTATTCGATCTGGTGAGGCAACGTCCAAGAGTGAAGCCTAGGTAGCCCGGAACGTAGATATGTCCATGTCGTTCACACTGGTTGCAATTATTCCTGTTATACGATGGAAAAACTGTTGTATTTATATTGTATTTTATGCTTCGGGCGTTGACTTCTAAGTGCCTAGGTATCCGATCTGGTGGAGCAACGCCCTGGAGTGAAGCCTCGATTGCCCGAAACGTAGAAATAACCATTACCTTCACGCTTGTTGTAATTATTCCTGTTATCCGATGGAAAAGCTGAAGTATTTATATTGTATTTTATGCTTCTGGCGTTGACTTCTAAGGCCCTAACTATTCGATCTGGTGGAGCTACGCCATAGAGTGAAGCCTAGGTTGCCGGAACGTAGAAATGGCCATACGTTTCACACAGGCTGCAATTATACCTGTTATACGATGGAAAAACTGTTGCATATTTATTGCATTTAATGCTTCTGGCTTTGACTTCTAAGGCCGTAGCTATTCGATGTGGTGGAGCAACGCTCTAGAGTGATGCCTAGGTTGCCCGGAACGTAGAAATGACCATTACTTTCTCACTGGATGCAGTTATTCCTGTTACAAAATGGAAAAACTTCTGTATTTATATTGTATATTATGCTTCCGGCGTTGACCTCTAAGGCCCTAACTATTCGATCAGGTGGAGCAATGCTCCAGAGTGAAACCTAGGTTGCCCGGAACGAAGAAGAGACCATTACTTTCACTCTAGTTGCAATTATTCATGCTATATGGTGTAAAAACTGTTGTATTTTCATTGTATTTTATGCTTCTGGCGCTGACTTCTAAGGCCGTAACTATTCGATCACGTGGAGCAACGCCCTAGAGTGAAGCCTAGGTTGCCCGGAATGAAGAAATGACTATTACTTTCACACTGGTTTCAAATATTCGTTTTATACGATGGAAAAGCTGTTGTATTTATATTGTATTTTATGCTTCTGGCGTTGATTTCTTAGGCCCTAGCTATTCGATCTGGTAGGGCAACGTCCAAGACTGAACCCTAGGTAGCCCGGAACGTAGATATGACCATGTCGTTCACACTGGTTGCAATTATTCCTGTTATACGATGGAAAAACTGTTGTATTTATATTGTATTTTATGCTTCTGGCTTTGTCTTCTAAGGCCCTAACTATTCGATCTGGTGAAGCAACGCCCTACAGTGAAGCCCAGGTTGCACGGAACGTAGAAATGGCCATTACCTTCACGCTTGTTGCAATTATTCCTGTTTTGCGATGGAAAAGCTGAAGTATTTATATTGCATTTTATGCTTCTGGCGTTGACTTCTAAGGCCCTAACTATTCGATCTTGTGGAGCTACGCCATAGAGTGAAGCCTAGTTTGCCCGGAACGTACAAATGGCCATACGTTTCACACAGGTTGCAATTATACCTGTTATACGATGGAAAAACTGTTGCATATTTATTGCATTTAATGCTTCTGGCTTTGACTTCTAAGGCCGTAGCTATTCGATGTGATGGAGCAACGCTCTAGAGTGATGCCTAGGTTGCCCGGAACGTAGAAATGACCATTACTTTCTCACTGGATGCAGTTATTCCTGTTACAAAATGGAAAAACTTCTGTATTTATATTGTATATTATGCTTCCGGCGTTGACCTCTAAGGCCCTAACTATTCGATCAGGTGGAGCAATGCTCCAGAGTGAAACCTAGGTTGCCCGGAACGAAGAAGAGACCATTACTTTCACTCTAGTTGCAATTATTCATGCTATATGGTGTAAAAGCTGTTGTATTTTCATTGTATTTTATGCTTCTGGCGCTGACTTCTAAGGCCGTAACTATTCGATCACGTGGAGCAACGCCCTAGAGTGAAGCCTAGGTTGCCCGGAATGAAGAAATGACTATTACTTTCACACTGGTTTCAAATATTCGTTTTATACGATGGAAAAGCTGTTGTATTTATATTGTATTTTATGCTTCTGGCGTTGATTTCTTAGGCCCTAGCTATTCGATCTGGTAGGGCAACGTCCAAGACTGAAGCCTAGGTAGCCCGGAACGTAGATATGACCATGTCGTTCACACTGGTTGCAATTATTCCTGTTATACGATGGAAAAACTGTTGTATTTATATTGTATTTTATGCTTCTGGCGTTGTCTTCTAAGGCCCTAAATATTCGATTTGGTGAAGCAACGCACCACAGTGAAGCCTAGTTTGCCCGGAACGTAGAAATGACCATTACCTTCACGCTTGTTGCAATTATTCCTGTTACGCGATGGAAAAGCTGAAGTATTAATATTGTAATTTATGCTTCTGGCGTTGACTTCTAAGGCCGTAACTATTCGATCTGGTGGAGCAACGCCCTAAAGTGAAGCCTAGGTAGCGCGGAACGTATAAATGACCATAACTTTCAAACTGGTTGCAATTATTCCTGTTATGCGATGGAAAAACTGTTGTATTTTTATTGTATTTTATGCTTCGGGCGTTGACTTCTATGGCCCTAGCTATTCGATCTGGTCGACCAACGCCCTAGAGTGAAGCCTAGGTTGCTCGGAATGTAGAAATATCCAAAACGTTCACACTGGTTGCAATTATTCATTCTATACGATGGAAAAGCTGTTGCATCTTTATTGTATTTTATGCTTCTGCCGTTGACTTCTAAGGCCCTAACTATTGGATCTGTTGGAGCAACGCCCTAGAGTGAAGCCTAGGTTGCCCGGAACGTAGAAATGACCATAACATTCACACTGGTTGCAATTATTCGTTTTATACGATGGAAAAGCTGTTGTATTTATATTGTATTTTATGCTTCTGGCGTTGACTTCTTAGGCCCTAGCTATTCGATCTGGTGGAGCAATGCCTCAGAGTTAAGTCTAGGATGCCCGAAACGCCGAAATGATCATTACTTTCACTCTGGTTGCAATTATTCATGCTATACGATGGAAAAACTGTTGCATTTGTATTGTATTTTATGCTTCTGCCGTTGACTTCTAAGGCCCTAACTATTGGATCTGTTGGAGCAACGCCCTAGAGTGATACCTAGGCTGCCCGGAATGAAGAAATGACCATCACTTTCACACTGGTTTCAAATATTCGTTTTGTACGATGGAAAAGCTGTTGTATTCATATTGTGTTTTATGCTTCTGGCGCTGACTTCTTAGGACCTAGCTATTCGATCTGGTGCAGCAATGCCTCAGAGTTAAGTATGGGATGCCCGAAACGCCGAAATGTTCATTACTTTCACACTGGTTGCTATTATTCGTGCAATACGATGGAAAAACTGTTGCATTTTTATTGTATTTTCTGCTTCTGGCTTTGACTTCTAAGGCCCTAGCTATTCGATCTGGTGAGGCAACGTCCAAGAGTGAAGCCTAGGTAGCCCGGAACGTAGATATGTCCATGTCGTTCACACTGGTTGCAATTATTCCTGTTATACGATGGAAAAACTGTTGTATTTATATTGTATTTTATGCTTCGGGCGTTGACTTCTAAGTGCCTAGGTATCCGATCTGGTGGAGCAACGCCATAGAGTGAAACGTAGGTTGCCCGGAACGTAGAAATGACCATAACATTCACACTGGTTGCAATTATTCCTGTTATACGATGGAAGGACTGTTGTATTTTTATAGTATTTTATGCTTCTTGGCGTTGACTCCTTAGGCCCAAACAATTCGATCTGGTGGACCAACGCCCCAGAGTGAAGCCTAGGTTGCACGGAACGTAGAAATGCCCATTACTTTCACACTGGTTGCAATTGTTCCTGTTATACGATGGAAAAGCTGTTGTATTTATATCGTATTTTATGCTTCTGGCGTTGACTTCTTAGGCCCTAACTATTCCATCTGGTGGAACAACGCCCTAGGGTGAAGCCTAGGTTGCCCGGAACTTAGAAATGAGCATAACTTTCACACTGGTAGCAATTAATCGTTTTATACAATGGAAGAACTGTTATATTTATACTGTATTTTATGCTTCTGGTGTTGACTTCTAAGGCCCTAACTATTCGATCTGGTGGAGCAACGCCCCAGAGTGAAGCCTAGGTTGCACGGAACGTAGAAATGCCCATTACTTTCACACTGGTTGCAATTGTTCCTGTTATACGATGGAAAAGCTGTTGTATTTATATCGTATTTTATGCTTCTGGCGTTGAATTCTTAGGCCCTAACTATTCCATCTGGTGGAACAACGCCCTAGGGTGAAGCCTAGGTTGCCCGGAACGTAGAAATAAGCATAACTTTCACACTGGTAGCAATTAATCGTTTTATACAATGGAAGAACTGTTATATTTATACTGTATTTTATGCTTCTGGTGTTGACTTCTAAGGCCCTAACTATTCGATCTGGTGGAGCAACGCCCTAGAGTGATGCCTAGGTTGCCGGGAACGTAGAAATGACCATCACTTTCACACAGGTTGCAATTATTCCTGTAATACGATGGAAAAGCTGTTGTATTTATATCGTATTTTATGCTTCTGGCGTTGAATTCTAAGTCGCTAGCTATTCCATCTGGTGGAGCAACGCCCTATAGTGAAGCCCAGGTTGCCCGGAACGTAGAAATGACCATAACTTTCACACTGGTAGCAATTAATCGTTTTATACAATGGAAGAACTGTTATATTTATACTGTATTTTATGCTTCTGGTGTTGACTTCTAAGGCCCTAGCTATTCGACCTGGGGGTGCAACGCCCTAGTGCGAATCCTAGGTTGCACGGAACGTAGAAATGCCCATTACTTTCACACTGGTTGCAATTATTCATGCTATACGATGGAAAAACTGTTGCATTTGTATTGTATTTTCTGCTTCTGGCTTTGACTTCTAAGGTCGTAGCTATTCGATCTGGTGGAGCAACGCCCTAGAGTGAAGCCTAGGTTGCCCGGAACGTAGAAATGACCATAACATTCACTCTGGTTGCAATTATTCTTTTTATACGATGGAAATGCTGTTGTATTTATATTGTATTTTATGCTTCTGGCGGTGACTTCTTAGGCCCTAACTATTCGATCTGGTGGAGCAATGCCTCAGAGTTATGTCTAGGTTGCCCGAAACGTCGAAATGATCATTACTTTCACACTGGTTGCAATTATTCATGCTATAAGATGGAAAAACTGTTGCATTTGTATTGTATTTTCTGCTTCTGGCTTTGACGTCTAAGGCCCTAGCTATTCGATCTGGTGAGGCAACGTCCAAGAGTGAAGCCTAGGTAGCCCGGAACGTAGATGTGACCATGTCGTTCACACTGGTTGCAATTATTCCTGTTATACGATGGAAAAACTGTTGTATTTATATTGTATTTTATGCTTCTGGCGTTGTCTTCTAAGGCCCTAACTATTCGATATGGTGAAGCAACGCACCACAGTGAAGCCTAGGTTGCCCGGAACGTAGAAATGACCATTACCTTCACGCTTGTTGCAATTATTCCTGTTACGCGATGGAAAAGCTGAAGTATTAATATTGTAATTTATGCTTCTGGCGTTGACTTCTAAGGCCGTAACTATTCGATCTGGTGGAGCAACGCCCTAAAGTGAAGCCTAGGTAGCCCGGAACGTATAAATGACCATAACTTTCAAACTGGTTGCAATTATTCCTGTTATGCGATGGAAAAACTGTTGTATTTTTATTGTATTTTATGCTTCGGGCGTTGACTTCTATGGCCCTAGCTATTCGATCTGGTCGAGCAACGCCCTAGAGTGAAGCCTAGGTTGCTCGGAATGTAGAAATATCCAAAACGTTCACACTGGTTGCAATTATTCATTCTATACGATGGAAAAGCTGTTGCATCTTTATTGTATTTTATGCTTCTGCCGTTGACTTCTAAGGCCCTAACTATTGGATCTGTTGGAGCAACGCCCTAGAGTGAAGCCTAGGTTGCCCGGAACGTAGAAATGACCATAACATTCACACTGGTTGCAATTATTCGTTTTATACGATGGAAAAGCTGTTGTATTTATATTGTATTTTATGCTTCTGGCGTTGACTTCTTAGGCCCTAGCTATTCGATCTGGTGGAGCAATGCCTCAGAGTTAAGTCTAGGATGCCCGAAACGCCGAAATGATCATTACTTTCACTCTGGTTGCAATTATTCATGCTATACGATGGAAAAACTGTTGCATTTGTATTGTATTTTATGCTTCTGCCGTTGACTTCTAAGGCCCTAACTATTGGATCTGTTGGAGCAACGCCCTAGAGTGAAACCTAGGCTGCCCGGAATGAAGAAATGACCATCACTTTCACACTGGTTTCAAATATTCGTTTTGTACGATGGAAAAGCTGTTGTATTCATATTGTGTTTTATGCTTCTGGCGCTGACTTCTTAGGACCTAGCTATTCGATCTGGTGCAGCAATGCCTCAGAGTTAAGTATGGGATGCCCGAAACGCCGAAATGTTCATTACTTTCACACTGGTTGCTATTATTCGTGCCATACGATGGAAAAACTGTTGCATTTTTATTGTATTTTCTGCTTCTGGCTTTGACTTCTAAGGCCCTAGCTATTCGATCTGGTGAGGCAACGCCCTAGAGTGAAGCCTAGGTTGCCCGGAACGTAGAAATGACCATAACATTCACACTGGTTGCAATTATTCGTTTTATACGATGGAAAAGCTGTTGTATTTATATTGTATTTTCTGCTTCTGGCTTTGACTTCTAAGGCCCTAGCTATTCGATCTGGTGAGGCAACGTCCAAGAGTGAAGCCTAGGTAGCCCGGAACGTAGATATGACCATGTCGTTCACACTGGTTGCAATTATTCCTGTTATACGATGGAAAAACTGTTGTATTTATATTGTATTTTATGCTTCGGGCGTTGACTTCTAAGTGCCTAGGTATCCGATCTGGTGGAGCAACGCCCTAGAGTGAAGCCTAGATTGCCCGAAACGTAGGAATAACCATTACCTTCAGGCTTGTTGTAATTATTCCTGTTATCCGATGGAAAAGCTGAAGTATTTATATTGTATTTTATGCTTCTGGCGTTGACTTCTAAGGCCCTAACTATTCGATCTGGTGGAGCTACGCCATAGAGTGAAGGCTAGGTTGCCGGAACGTAGAAATGGCCATACGTTTCACACAGGTTGCAATTATACCTGTTATACGATGGAAAAACTGTTGCATATTTATTGCATTTAATGCTTTTGGCTTTGACTTCTAAGGCCGTAGCTATTCGATGAGGTGGAGCAACGCTCTAGAGTGATGACTAGGTTGCCCGGAACGTAAAAATGACCACTACTTTCTCACTGGATGCAGTTATTCCTGTTAAAAAATGGAAAAACTTCTGTATTTATATTGTATATTATGCTTCCGGCGTTGACCTCTAAGGCCCTAACTATTCGATCAGCTGGAGCAATGCTCCAGAGTGAAACCTAGGTTGCCCGGAACGAAGAAATGACCATTACTTTCACTCTAGTTGCAATTACTCATGCTATATGATGTAAAAACTGTTGTATTTTCATTGTGTTTTATGCTTCTGGCGTTGACTTCTAAGGCCGTAACTGTTCGATCAGGTGGAGCAACGCCCTAGAGTGAAGCCTAGGTTGCCCGGAATGAAGAAATGACCATTACTTTCACACTGGTTTCAAATATTCGTTCTATACGATGGAAAAGCTGTTGTATTTATTTTGTATTCTATGCTTCTGGCGCTGGCTTCATAGGACCTAACTATTGGATCTGGTGGACCAACGCCCTAGAGTGGAGCCTATGTTGCCCGGAACGTAAAAATGACCATCACTTTCACCCTGGTTGCAATTATTCCTGTTATACGATGGAAAAACTGTTGTATTTTTATTGTACTTTATGCTTCGGGCGTTGACTTCTAAGTCCCTAGGTATTCGATCTGGTGGAGCAACGCCCTAGAATGAAGCCTAGATTGCCCGTAACGTAGAAATAACCATTACTTTCACTCTAGTTGCAATCATTCATGCTATATGATGTAAAAACTGTTGTATTTTCATTGTATTTTATGCCTCTTGCGTTGACTTCTAAGGCTCTAACTATTCGATCAGGTGGAGCAATGCTCCAGAGTGAAACCTAGGTTGCCCGGAACGAAGAAATGACCAGAACATTCACACTGGTTGCAATTATTCGTTTTATACGATGGAAAAACTGTTGTATTTTCATTGTATTTTATGCTTCCGGCGCTGACTTCTAAGGCCCTAACTATTCGATCAGATGGAGCAATGCTCCAGAGTGAAACCTAGGTTGCCCGGAACGAAGAAATGACCATAACGTTCACACTAGTTGCAATTATTCCTGTTATACGACGGAAAAACTGTTGTATTTATATTGTATTTTATGCGTCTGGAGTTGTTTTCTAAGGCCCTATCTATTCGATCTTGTGGAGCAACGCCATAGAGTGAAGCCTAGGTTGCACGGAACGTATAAATGACCATAACTTTCACAATGGTTGCAATTATTCCTGTTATGCGATGGAAAAACTGTTGTATTTTTATTGAATTTTATGCTCCTGGCGTTGACTTCTAAGGCCGTAGCTATTCGATATGGTGGAGCAACGCCCTAGAGTGAAGCCTAGGTTGCCCGGACCGTAGAAGTGACCATTACATTCACACTAGTTGCAATTATTCCTGTTATACGACGGGAAAGCTGTTGTATTTATATTGTATTTTATGCTTCTGGCGTTGACTTCTAAGGCCCTAACTATTCGATCTGGTGGAGCAACGCCATAGAGTGAAGCCTAGGTTGCCCGGAACGTATAAATGACCATAACTTTCACACTGGTTGCAATTATTCCTGTTATGCGATGGAAAAACTGTTGTATTTTTATTGTATTTTATGCTTCGGGCGTTGACTTCTAAGGCCCTAACTATTCGATCTGGTGGAGCAACGCCCTAGAGTGAAGCCTAGGTAGCTCGGTATGTAGACATGTCCATAACTTTCACACTGGTTGCAATTATTCGTTCTATACGATGGAAAAACTGTTGCATCTTTATTGTATTTTATGCTTCTGCCGTTGACTTCTAAGGTCCTAACTATTGGATCTGTTGGAGCAACGCCCTAGAGTGAAGCCTAGGTTGCCCGGAATGAGGAAATGGCCATTACTTTCTCACTGGATGCAATTATTCCTGTTATACGATGGAAAAACTGTTGTTTTATTACTGCATTTTATGACTCTGGCGTTGACTTCTAAGGCCGTAGCTATTCGATGTGGTGGAGCAACGCGCTAGAGTGAAGCCTAGGTTGCCTGCAGACGTCGAAATGTCCATCACTTTCACACTGGTTGCAATTATTCGTTATATACGATGGAAAAACTGTTGTATTTATATTGTATTTTATGCTTCGGGCGTTGACTTCTAAGTGCCTAGGTATCCGATCTGGTGGAGCAACGCCCTAGAGTGAGGCCTAGATTGCCCGAAACGTAGGAATAACCATTACCTTCACCCTTGTTGTAATTATTCCTGTTATCCGATGGAAAAGCTGAAGTATTTATATTGTATTTTATGCTTCTGGCGTTGACTTCTAAGGCCCTAACTATTCGATCTGGTGGAGCTACGCCATAGAGTGAAGGCTAGGTTGCCGGAACGTAGAAATGGCCATACGTTTCACACAGGTTGCAATTATACCTGTTATGCGATGGAAAAACTGTTGCATATTTATTGCATTTAATGCTTCTGGCTTTGACTTCTAAGGCCGTAGCTATTCGATGAGGTGGAGCAACGCTCTAGGGTGATGACTAGGTTGCCCGGAACGTAGAAATGACCATTACTTTCTCACTGGATGCAGTTATTCCTGTTAAAAAATGGAAAAACTTCTGTATTTATATTGTATATTATGCTTCCGGCGTTGACCTCTAAGGCCCTAACTATTCGATCAGCTGGAGCAATGCTCCAGAGTGAAACCTAGGTTGCCCGGAACGAAGAAATGACCATTACTTTCACTCTAGTTGCAATTACTCATGCTATATGATGTAAAAACTGTTGTATTTTCATTGTGTTTTATGCTTCTGGCGTTGACTTCTAAGGCCGTAACTGTTCGATCAGGTGGAGCAACGCCCTAGAGTGAAGCCTAGGTTGCCCGGAATGAAGAAATGACCATTACTTTCACACTGGTTTCAAATATTCGTTCTATACGATGGAAAAACTGTTGTATTTATTTTGTATTTGGAGCTTCTGGCGTTGACTTCTTAGGCCCTAACTATTGGATCTGGTGCACCGACGCCCTAGAGTGAAGCCTAGGTTGCCCGGAACGTATAAATGAACATCACTTTCACACTGGCTGCAATTATTCCTGTTATACGATGGAAAAACTGTTGCATTTATATTGTATTTTATGCTCCTGGCGTTGACTCCTAAGGTCGAAGCTATTCGATATGGTGGAGCAACGCCCTAGAGTGAAGCCTAGGTTGCCCGGAACGTAGAAGTGACCATTACATTCACACTAGTTGCAATTATTCCTGTTATAAGACGGGAAAACTGTTGTATTTTTATTGTATTTTATGCTTCGGGCGCTGACTTCTAAGGCCCTAACTATTCCATCTGGTGGAGCAACGCCCTAGAGTGAAGCCTAGGTTGCTCGGAATGTAGACATGTCCATAACTTTCACACTGGTTGCAATTATTCGTTCTATACGATGGAAAAACTGTTGCATCTTTATTGTATTTTATGCTTCTGCCGTTGACTTCTAAGGCCCTAACTATTGGATCTGTTGGAGCAACGCGCTAGAGTGAAGCCTACGTTGCCCGGAAAGTAGAAATGACCATAACATTCACAATGGTTGCAATTATTCGTTTTATACGATGGAAAAATTGCTGTATTTTTATTGTATTTTATGCTTCTGGCATTGACTTCTAAGATCCTAGCTATTCGATCTCGGGGGCAACGTCCAAGAGTGAAGCGTATGTGGCCCGAAACGTAGAAAAGACCATTACTTTCACACTTGTTGCAATTATTCTTTTGATACGATGGAAAAACTGTTGTATCTTTATTGTATTTTATGCGTCTCGAGTTGTTTTCTAAGGCCCCGACTATTCGTCCTGGTGGTGCAACGCCCTAGAGTGAAGCCTAGGTAGCACGGAACATAGAAATGTCCATAACTTGCACACTGATTGCAATTATTCGTTTTATACGATGGAAAAACTGTTCTATTTATTTTGCATTTTATGCTTATGGCGTTGACTTCTAGGGCCATAGCGAATCGATGTGTTGGAGCAACGCCTTAGAGTGAAGCCTAGGTTGTCCGGAACGTAGAAATGAACATCACTTTCACACTGGCTGCAATTATTCCTGTTATACGATGGAAAAACTGTTGCATTTATATTGTATTTTATGCTCCTGGCGTTGACTTCTAAGGCCGTAGCTATTCGATATGGTGGAGCAACGCCCTAGAGTGAAGCCTAGGTTGCCCGGAACGTAGAAGTGACCATTACATTCACGCTAGTTGCAATTATTCCTGTTATACGACGGGAAAGCTGTTGTATTTATATTGTATTTTATGCATCTGGCGTTGACTTCTAAGGCCCTAACTATTCGATCCAATGGGGCAACGTCCTAGAGTGTTGCTTAGCTTGCCCGGAACGAAGAAATGACCATAACTTTCAACCTTGTTGCAATTTTTCGTTTTATACGATGGAAAAGATGTTGTATTAATATTTTATTTTATGCTTCAGGCGTTGACTTCAAAGGTCGTAGCTATAGGATGTGGTGGAGCAACGCCCTAGAGTGAAGCCTAGGTTGCCTGGAACGTAGAAATGACCATAACTTTCACACTGGTCGCAATTATTCCTGTTATGCGATGGAAAAACTGTTGTATTTATATTGTATTTTATGCTTCGGGCGTTGACTTCTCAGGCCCTATCTATTCGATCTGGTGGAGCAACGCCATAGGGTGAAGCCTAGGTTGCCCGGAACGTAGAAATGACCATAACATTCACACTGGTTGCAATTATTCGTTTTATACGATGGAAAAGCTGTTGTATTTATATTGTATTTTATGCTTCTGGCGTTGACTTCTTAGGCCCTAACTATTCGATCTGGTGGAGCAATGCCTCAGAGTTAAGTCTAGGATGCCCGAAACGTCGAAATGATCATTACTTTCACACTGGTTGCAATTATTCATGCCATACGATGAAAAAACTGTTGCATTCTTATTGTATTTTCTGCTTCTGGCTTTGACTTCTAAGGTCCTAGCTATCCGATCTGGTGGGGCAACGTCCAAGAGTGAAGCCTAGGATGCCCGGAACGTAGATATGACCATGTCATTCACACTGGTTGCAATTATTCCTGTTATACGATGGAAAGACAGTTGTATTTATATTGTATTTTATGCTTCTGGCGTTGACTTCTAAGGCCCTAACTCTTCGATCTGGTGGAGCAATGCTCCAGAGTGAAACCTAGGTTGCCCGGAACGAAGAAATAACCATTACTTTCACTCTTGTTGCAATTATTCATGCTTTATGATGTAAAAACTGTTGTATTTTCATTGTATTTTATGCTTCTGGCGTTGACTTCTAAGGCCGTAACTATTCGATCAGGTGGAGCAACGCCCTAGAGTGAAACCTAGGTTGCCCGGAATGAAGAAATGACCATTACTTTCTCACTGGATGCAATTATTCCTGTTATAAAATGGAAAAACTTCTGTATTTATATTGTATATTATGCTTCCGGCGTTGACTTCTAAGGCCCTAGCTCTTCGATCTGGTGGAGCAATGCTTCAGAGTGAAGCCTATGTTGCCCGGAACGTAGAAATGACCATTACTTTCACACTGGTTTCAATTATTCGTTTTATACGATGGAAAAACCGTTGTATTTATTTTGTATTTGATGCTTCTGGCGCTGGCTTCATAGGACCTAACTATTGGATCTGGTGGACCAACGCCCTAGAGTGAAGCCTATGTTGCCCGGAACGTAAAAGTGACCATCACTTTCACACTGGTTGCAATTATTCCTGTTATACGACGGAAAAACTGTTGTATTTTTATTGTACTTTATGCTTCGGGCGTTGACTTCTAAGTCCCTAGGTATTCGATCTGGTGGAGCAACGCCCTAGGGTGAAGCCTAGATTGCCCGAAACGTAGAAATAACCATTACGTTCAGTCTAGTTGCAATTATTCATGCTATACGATGGAAAAACTGTTGTATTTTCATTGTATTTTATGCTTCTGGCGTTGACTTCTAATGCCGTAACTTATCGATCTGGTGGAGCAACGCCCTAGAGTGAAGGCTAGGTTGCCCGGAACGTATAAATGACCATAACTTTCACTCTCGTTGCAATTATTCGTTCTATACGATGGAAAAACTGTTGCATCTTTATTGTACTTTATGCTTCGGGCGTTGACTTCTAAGGCCCTAACTATTCGATCTGGTGGAGCAATGCCTCAGAGTGAAGCCTAGGTCGCCCGGAACGTAGAAATGACCATAACATTCACACTGGTTGCAATTATTCGCTTTATACGATGGAAAAGCTGTTGTATTTATATTGTGTTTTATGCTTCTGGCGTAGACTTCTTAGGCCCTAGCTTTTCGATCTGGTGGAGCATTACCTCATAGTTAAGTCTAGGATGCCCGAAACGCCGAAATGATCATTACTTTCACACTGGTTGCAATTATTCATGCTATACGGTGCAAAAACTGTTGCATTTATATTGTATTTTCTGCTTCTGGCTTCGACTTCTAAGGTCCTAGCTATTCGATCTGGTGGGGCAGCGTCCAAGAGTGAAGCCTATGTTGCCCGCAACGTAGAAATGACCATAACTTTCACACTGGTTGCAATTATTCGTTTTATACAATGGAAGAACTGTTGTATTTATATTGCATTTTATGCTTCTGGCGTAGACTTCTAAGGCCGTCGCTATTCGATGTGGTGGAGCAACGCCCTAGAGTGAAGCCTAGGTTGCCCGAAACGCCGAAATGACCATTTCTTTCACCCTGGATGCAATTATTCCTGTTATACGATGGAAAAACTGTTGTATTTAAATTGTATTTTATGCTTCTGGCGTTGACTTCTAAGGCCCTATCTATTCGATCTGGTGGAGCAACGCCATAGGGTGAAGCATAGGTTGTCCGGAACGTAGAAATGACCATAACTTTCACAATGTTTGCAACTATTCGTTTTATACGATGGAAAAACTGTTGTATTATTACTGTATTTTATGCTTCGGGCGTTGACTTCTCAGGCCCTATCTATTCGATCTGGTGGAGCAACGCCATAGGGTGAAGCCTAGGTTGCCCGGAACGTAGAAATGACCATAACATTCACACTGGTTGCAATTATTCCTGTTTTACGGTGGAAAAACAGTTGTATTTATATTGTATATTATGCTTCCGGCGTTGACTTCTAAGGCCCTAACTCTTCGATCTGGTGTAGCAATGCTTCAGAGTGAAGCCTATGTTGCCCGGAACGTAGAAATGACCATTACTTTCACACAGGTTTCAATTATTCGTTTTATACGATGGAAAAACGGTTGTATTTATTTTGTATTTGATGCTTCTGGCGCTGGCTTCATAGGACCTAACTATTGGATCTGGTGGACCAACGCCCTAGAGTGAAGCCTATGTTGCCCGGAACGTAAAAGTGACCATCACTTTCACCCTGGTTGCAATTATTCCTGTTATACGATGGAAAAACTGTTGTATTTTTATTGTACTTTATGCTTCGGGCGTTGACTTCTAAGTCCCTAGGTATTCGATCTGGTGGAGCAACGCCCTAGGGTGAAGCCTAGATTGCCCGAAACGTAGAAATAACCATTACGTTCAGTCTAGTTGCAATTATTCATGCTATACGATGGAAAAACTGTTGTATTTTCATTGTATTTTATGCTTCTGGCGTTGACTTCCAAGGCCGTAACTTTTCGATCTGGTGGAGCAACGCCCTAGAGTGAAGCCTAGGTTGCCCGGAACGTATAAATGACCATAACTTTCACACTCGTTGCAATTATTCGTTCTATACGATGGAAAAACTGTTGCATCTTTATTGTATTTTATGCTTCGGGCGTTGACTTCTAAGGCCCTAACTATTCGATCTGGTGGAGCAATGCCTCAGAGTGAAGCCTAGGTTGCCCGGAACGTAGAAATGACCATAACATTCACACTGGTTGCAATTATTCGCTTTATACGATGGAAAAGCTGTTGTGTTTATATTGTGTTTTATGCTTCTGGCGTAGACTTCTAAGGCCGTCGCTATTCGATGTGGTGGAGCAACGCCCTAGAGTGAAGCCCAGCTTGCCCGGAACGTAGAAATGACCATAACTTTCACACTGGATGCAATTATTCCTGTTATAAAATGGAAAAACTTCTGTATTTATATTGTATATTATGCTTCCGGCGTTGACTTCTAAGGCCCTAATTCTTCGATCTGGAGAAGCAATGCTTCAGAGTGCAGCCTATGTTGCCCGGAACGTAGAAATGACCATTACCTTCACACTGGTTTCAATTATTCGTTTTATACGATGGAAAGACTGTTGTATTTATTTTGTATTGGATGCTTCTGGCGCTGGCTTCATAGGACCTAACTAGTGGATCTGGTGGACCAACGCCCTAGAGTGAAGCCTATGTCGAACGGAACGTAAAAATGACCATCACTTTCACCCTGGTTGCAATTATTCCTGTTATACGATGGAAAAACTGTTGTATTTTCTTTGTACTTTATGCTTCGGGCGTTGACTTCTAAGTCCCTAGGTGTTCGATCTGGTGGAGCAACGCCCTAGAGTGAAGCCTAGATTGCCCGAAACGCAGAAATAACCATTACTTTCACTCTAGTTGCAATTATTCATGCTATACGATGGAAAGATGTTGTATTGTCATTGTATTTTATGCTTCTGGCGTTGACTTCTAAGGCCGTAACTATTCGATCTGGTGGAGCGACGCCCTAGAGTGAAGCCTAGGTTGCCCGGAACGTATAAATGACCATAACTATCACATTGGTTGCAATTATTCCTGTTATGCGATGGAAAAACTGTTGTATTTTTATTGTATTTTATGCTTCGGGCGTTGACTCCTAAGGCCCTAACTATTCGATCTGGTGCAGCAACGCCCCAGAGTGAAGCCTAGGTTGCTCGGAATGTAGAAATGACCATAACTTTCACACTGGTTGCAATTATTCGTTCTATACGATGGAAAAACTGTTGCATCTTTATTGTATTTTATGCTTCTGTCGTTGACTTCTAAGGCCCCAGCTATTCGATCTGGTGGAGTAATGCCTCAAAGTTAAGTCTAGGATGCCCGAAACGCCGAAATGATCATTACTGTCGCACTGGTTACAATTAGTCATGCTATACGATTGAAAAACTGTTGCATTTGTTTTGTATTTTCTGCTTCTGGCTTTGACTCCTAAGGTCGTAGCTATTCGATCTGGTGGAGCAACGCCCTAGAGTGAAGCCTAGGTTGCCCGGAACGTATAAATGACCATAACTTTCACACTCGTTGCAATTATTCGTTCTATGCGATGGAAAAACTGTTGCATCTTTATTGTATTTTATGCTTCGGGCGTTGACTTCTAAGGCCCTAACCATTCGATCTGGTGGAGCAATGCCTCAGAGTGAAGCCTAGGTTGCCCGGAACGTAGAAATGACCATAACTTTCACACTGGATGCAATTATTCCTGTTATAAAATGGAAAAACTTCTGTATTTATATTGTATATTATGCTTCCGGCGTTGACTTCTAAGGGCCTAATTCTTCGATCTGGTGGAGCAATACTTCAGAGTGCAGCCTATGTTGCCCGGAACGTAGAAATGACCATTACCTTCACACTGGTTTCAATTATTCGTTTTATACGATGGAAAGAATGTTGTATTTATTTTGTATTTGATGCTTCTGGCGCTGGCTTCATAGGACCTAACTATTGGATCTGGTGGACCAACGCCCTAGAGTGAAGCCTATGTCGCCCGGAACGTAAAAATGACCATCACTTTCACCCTGGTTGCAATTATTCCTGTTATGCGATGGAAAAACTGTTGTATTTTCATTGTATTTTATGCTTCGGGCGTTGACTTCTAAGGCCCTAACTATTCGATCTGGTGGAGCAACGCCCCAGAGTGAAGACTAGGTGGCTCGGAATGTAGAAATGTCCATAACTTTCACACTGGTTGCAATTATTCGTTCTATACGATGGAAAAACTGTTGCATCTTTATTGTATTTTATGCTTCTGTCGTTGACTTCTAAGGCCCTAGCTATTCGATCTGGTGGAGTAATGCCTCAAAGTTAAGTCTAGGATGCCCGAAACGCCGAAATGATCATTACTGTCGCACTGGTTGCAATTATTCATGCCATACGATGGAAAAACTGTTGCATTCTTATTGTATTTTCTGCTTCTGGCTTTGACTTCTAAGGTCCTAGCTATTCGATCAGGTGGGGCAACGTCCAAGAGTGAAGCCTAGGATGCCCGGAACGTAGATATGACCATGTCTTTCACACTTGTTGCAATTATTCTTTTGATACGATGGAAAAACTTTTGTATCTTTATTGTATTTTATGCGTCTCGAGTTGTTTTCTAAGGCCGCGACTATTCGTCCTGGTGGTGCAACGCCCTAGAGTGAAGCCTAGGTAGCACGGAACATAGAAATGTCCATAACTTGCACACTGATTGCAATTATTCGTTTTATACGATGGAAAAACTGTTCTATTTATTTTGCATTTTATGCTTATGGCGTTGACTTCTAGGGCCATAGCGAATCGATGTGGTGGAGCAACGCCGTAGAGTGAAGCCTAGGTTGTCCGGAACGTAGAAATGAACATCACTTTCACACTGGCTGCAATTATTCCTGTTATACGATGGAAAAACTGTTGCATTTATATTGTATTTTATGCTCCTGGCGTTGACTTCTAAGGCCGTAGCTATTCGATATGGTGGAGCAACGCCCTAGAGTGAAGCCTAGGTTGCCCGGAACGTAGAAGTGACCATTACATTCACGCTAGTTGCAATTATTCCTGTTATACGACGGGAAAGCTGTTGTATTTATATTGTATTTTATGCATCTGGCGTTGACTTCTAAGGCCCTAACTATTCGATCCAGTGGGGCAACGCCCTAGAGTGTTGCTTAGCTTGCCCGGAACGAAGAAATGACCATAACTTTCACCCTGGTTGCAATTATTCGTTTTATACGATGGAAAAGATGTTGTATTAATATTTTATTTTATGCTTCAGGCGTTGACTTCAAAGGTCGTAGCTATAGGATGTGGTGGAGCAACGCCCTAGAGAGAAGCCTAGGTTGCCTGGAACGTAGAAGTGACCATAACCTTCACACTGGTCGCAATTACTCGTTTTACACAATCGAAAAACTGTTCTATTCATTTTGTATTTTATGCGTCGGGCGTCGACTACCAAGGCCCTCACTATTCGATGTGGTGGAGGAACGCCCTAGAGTGGAGCCCAGGTTGCCCGGAACGTAGATATGACCTTTACTTTCACACTGGTTGCAATTATTCCTGTTATACGATGGTAAAGCTGTTGTATTTTTACTGTATTTATGCTTCTGGCGTTGATTTCTAAGGTCATAGCTATTTGATCTCGTTTGGCAACGTCCAAGAGTGAAGCCTATGTTGCCCGAAACGTAGAAATGACCATAACTTTCACACTGGTTGCAATTATTCCTGTTATGCGATGGAAAAACTGTTGTATTTATATTGTATTTTATGCTTCGGGCGTTGATTTCTCAGGCCCTATCTATTCGATCTGGTGGAGCAACGCCATAGGGTGAAGCCTAGGTTGCCCGGAACGTAGAAATGACCATAACATTCACACTGGTTGCAATTATTCGTTTTATACGATGGAAAAGCTGTTGTATTTATATTGTATTTTATGCTTCTGGCGTTGACTTCTTAGGCCCTAACTATTCGATCTGGTGGAGCAATGCCTCAGAGTTAAGTCTAGGATGCCCGAAACGTCGAAATGATCATTACTTTCACACTGGTTGCAATTATTCATGCCATACGATGAAAAAACTGTTGCATTCTTATTGTATTTTCTGCTTCTGGCTTTGACTTCTAAGGTCCTAGCTATCCGATCTGGTGGGGCAACGTCCAAGAGTGAAGCCTAGGATGCCCGGAACGTAGATATGACCATGTCATTCACACTGGTTGCAATTATTCCTGTTATACGATGGAAAGACAGTTGTATTTATATTGTATTTTATTCTTCTGGCGTTGACTTCTAAGGCCCTAACTCTTCGATCTGGTGGAGCAATGCTCCAGAGTGAAACCTAGGTTGCCCGGAACGAAGAAATAACCATTACTTTCACTCTTGTTGCAATTATTCATGCTTTATGATGTAAAAACTGTTGTATTTTCATTGTATTTTATGCTTCTGTCGTTGACTTCTAAGGCCGTAACTATTCGATCAGGTGGAGCAACGCCCTAGAGTGAAACCTAGGTTGCCCGGAATGAAGAAATGACCATTACTTTCTCACTGGATGCAATTATTCCTGTTATAAAATGGAAAAACTTCTGTATTTATATTGTATATTATGCTTCCGGCGTTGACTTCTAAGGCCCTAGCTCTTCGATCTGGTGGAGCAATGCTTCAGAGTGAAGCCTATGTTGCCCGGAACGTAGAAATGACCATTACTTTCACACTGGTTTCAATTATTCGTTTTATACGATGGAAAAACCGTTGTATTTATTTTGTATTTGATGCTTCTGGCGCTGGCTTCATTGGACCTAACTATTGGATCTGGTGGACCATCGCCCTAGAGTGAAGCCTATGTTGCCCGGAACGTAAAAGTGACCATCACTTTCACACTGGTTGCAATTATTCCTGTTATACGACGGAAAAACTGTTGTATTTTTATTGTACTTTATGCTTCGGGCGTTGACTTCTAAGTCCCTAGGTATTCGATCTGGTGGAGTAACGCCATAGGGTGAAGCCTAGGTTGCCCGGAACGTAGAAATGACCATAACTTTCACAATGTTTGCAACTATTCGTTTTATACGATGGAAAAACTGTTGTATTATTACTGTATTTTATGATTCTGGCGCTGACTTCTAAGGCCGTAGCTATTGGATGTGGTGGAGCAACGCCCTAGAGTGAAGCCTAGGTTGCCCGGAACGTAGAAATGACCATAACTTTCACACTGGTTGCAATTATTCCTGTTATGCGATGGAAAAACTGTTGTATTTATATTGTATTTTATGCTTCGGGCGTTGACTTCTCAGGCCCTATCTATTCGATCTGGTGGAGCAACGCCATAGGGTGAAGCCTAGGTTGCCCGGAACGTAGAAGTGACCATAACATTCACACTGGTTGCAATTATTCCTGTTATACGATGGAAAGACAGTTGTATTTATATTGTATTTTATGCTTCTGGCGTTGACTTCTAAGGCCCTAACTCTTCGATCTGGTGGAGCAATGCTCCAGAGTGAAACCTAGGTTGCCCGGAACGAAGAAATAACCATTACTTTCACTCTTGTAGCAATTATTCATGCTTTATGATGTAAAAACTGTTGTATTTTCATTGTATTTTATGCTTCTGGCGTTGACTTCTAAGGCCGTAACTATTCGATCAGGTGGAGCAACGCCCTAGAGTGAAACCTAGGTTGCCCGGAATAAAGAAATGACCATTACTTTCTCACTGGATGCAATTATTCCTGTTATAAAATGGAAAAACTGTTGTATTTTTATTGTATTTTATGCTTCGGGCGTTGACTCCTAAGGCCCTAACTATTCGATCTGGTGCAGCAACGCCCCAGAGTGAAGCCTAGGTTGCTCGGAATGTAGAAATGTCCATAACTTTCACACTGGTTGCAATTATTCGTTCTATACGATGGAAAAACTGTTGCATCTTTATTGTATGTTATGCTTCTGTCGTTGACTTCTAAGGCCCCAGCTATTCGATCTGGTGGAGTAATGCCTCAAAGTTAAGTCTAGGATGCCCGAAACGCCGAAATGATCATTACTGTCGCACTGGTTACAATTAGTCATGCTATACGATTGAAAAACTGTTGCATTTGTTTTGTATTTTCTGCTTCTGGCTTTGACTCCTAAGGTCGTAGCTATTCGATCTGGTGGAGCAACGCCCTAGAGTGAAGCCTAGGTTGCCCGGAACGTATAAATGACCATAACTTTCACACTCGTTGCAATTATTCGTTCTATGCGATGGAAAAACTGTTGCATCTTTATTGTATTTTATGCTTCGGGCGTTGACTTCTAAGGCCCTAACCATTCGATCTGGTGGAGCAATGCCTCAGAGTGAAGCCTAGGTTGCCCGGAACGTAGAAATGACCATAACTTTCACACTGGATGCAATTGTTCCTGTTATAAAATGGAAAAACTTCTGTATTTATATTGTATATTATGCTTCCGGCGTTGACTTCTAAGGTCCTAATTCTTCGATCTGGTGGAGCAATACTTCAGAGTGCAGCCTATGTTGCCCGGAACGTAGAAATGACCATTACCTTCACACTGGTTTCAATTGTTCGTTTTATACGATGGAAAGACTGTTGTATTTATTTTGTATTTGATGCTTCTGGCGCTGGCTTCATAGGACCTAACTATTGGATCTGGTGGACGAACGCCCTAGAGTGAAGCCTATGTCGCCCGGAACGTAAAAATGACCATCACTTTCACCCTGGTTGCAATTATTCCTGTTATGCGATGGAAAAACTGTTGTATTTTCATTGTATTTTATGCTTCGGGCGTTGACTTCTAAGGCCCTAACTATTCGATCTGGTGGAGCAACGCCCCAGAGTGAAGACTAGGTGGCTCGGAATGTAGAAATGTCCATAACTTTCACACTGGTTGCAATTATTCGTTCTATACGATGGAAAAACTGTTGTATTTTTATTGTACTTTATGCTTCGGGCGTTGACTTCTAAGTCCCTAGGTATTCGATCTGGTGGAGCAACGCCCTAGGGTGAAGCCTAGATTGCCCGAAACGTAGAAATAACCATTACGTTCAGTCTAGTTGCAATTATTCATGCTATACGATGGAAAAACTGTTGTATTTTCATTGTATTTTATGCTTCTGGCGTTGACTTCCAAGGCCGTAACTTTTCGATCTGGTGGAGCAACGCCCCAGAGTGAAGACTAGGTGGCTCGGAATGTAGAAATGTCCATAACTTTCACACTGGTTGCAATTATTCGTTCTATACGATGGAAAAACTGTTGCATCTTTATTGTATTTTATGCTTCTGTCGTTGACTTCTAAGGCCCTAGCTATTCGATCTGGTGGAGTAATGCCTCAAAGTTAAGTCTAGGATGCCCGAAACGCCGAAATGATCATTACTGTCGCACTGGTTGCAATTATTCATGCCATACGATGGAAAAACTGTTGCATTCTTATTGTATTTTCTGCTTCTGGCTTTGACTTCTAAGGTCCTAGCTATTCGATCAGGTGGGGCAACGTCCAAGAGTGAAGCCTAGGATGCCCGGAACGTAGATATGACCATGTCTTTCACACTTGTTGCAATTATTCTTTTGATACGATGGAAAAACTTTTGTATCTTTATTGTATTTTATGCGTCTCGAGTTGTTTTCTAAGGCCGCGACTATTCGTCCTGGTGGTGCAACGCCCTAGAGTGAAGCCTAGGTAGCACGGAACATAGAAATGTCCATAACTTGCACACTGATTGCAATTATTCGTTTTATACGATGGAAAAACTGTTCTATTTATTTTGCATTTTATGCTTATGGCGTTGACTTCTAGGGCCATAGCGAATCGATGTGGTGGAGCAACGCCGTAGAGTGAAGCCTAGGTTGTCCGGAACGTAGAAATGAACATCACTTTCACACTGGCTGCAATTATTCCTGTTATACGATGGAAAAACTGTTGCATTTATATTGTATTTTATGCTCCTGGCGTTGACTTCTAAGGCCGTAGCTATTCGATATGGTGGAGCAACGCCCTAGAGTGAAGCCTAGGTTGCCCGGAACGTAGAAGTGACCATTACATTCACGCTAGTTGCAATTATTCCTGTTATACGACGGGAAAGCTGTTGTATTTATATTGTATTTTATGCATCTGGCGTTGACTTCTAAGGCCCTAACTATTCGATCCAGTGGGGCAACGCCCTAGAGTGTTGCTTAGCTTGCCCGGAACGAAGAAATGACCATAACTTTCACCCTGGTTGCAATTATTCGTTTTATACGATGGAAAAGATGTTGTATTAATATTTTATTTTATGCTTCAGGCGTTGACTTCAAAGGTCGTAGCTATAGGATGTGGTGGAGCAACGCCCTAGAGTGAAGCCTAGGTTGCCTGGAACGTAGAAGTGACCATAACTTTCACACTGGTCGCAATTACTCGTTTTACACAATCGAAAAACTGTTCTATTCATTTTGTATTTTATGCTTCGGGCGTCGACTACCAAGGCCCTCACTATTCGATGTGGTGGAGGAACGCCCTAGAGTGGAGCCCAGGTTGCCCGGAACGTAGATATGACCTTTACTTTCACACTGGTTGCAATTATTCCTGTTATACGATGGTAAAGCTGTTGTATTTTTACTGTATTTATGCTTCTGGCGTTGATTTCTAAGGTCATAGCTATTTGATCTCGTTTGGCAACGTCCAAGAGTGAAGCCTATGTTGCCCGAAACGTAGAAATGACCATAACTTTCACACTGGTTGCAATTATTCCTGTTATGCGATGGAAAAACTGTTGTATTTATATTGTATTTTATGCTTCGGGCGTTGATTTCTCAGGCCCTATCTATTCGATCTGGTGGAGCAACGCCATAGGGTGAAGCCTAGGTTGCCCGGAACGTAGAAATGACCATAACATTCACACTGGTTGCAATTATTCGTTTTATACGATGGAAAAGCTGTTGTATTTATATTGTATTTTATGCTTCTGGCGTTGACTTCTTAGGCCCTAACTATTCGATCTGGTGGAGCAATGCCTCAGAGTTAAGTCTAGGATGCCCGAAACGTCGAAATGATCATTACTTTCACACTGGTTGCAATTATTCATGCCACACGATGAAAAAACTGTTGCATTCTTATTGTATTTTCTGCTTCTGGCTTTGACTTCTAAGGTCCTAGCTATCCGATCTAGTGGGGCAACGTCCAAGAGTGAAGCCTAGGATGCCCGGAACGTAGATATGACCATGTCATTCACACTGGTTGCAATTATTCCTGTTATACGATGGAAAGACAGTTGTATTTATATTGTATTTTATGCTTCTGGCGTTGACTTCTAAGGCCCTAACTCTTCGATCTGGTGGAGCAATGCTCCAGAGTGAAACCTAGGTTGCCCGGAACGAAGAAATAACCATTACTTTCACTCTTGTTGCAATTATTCATGCTTTATGATGTAAAAACTGTTGTATTTTCATTGTATTTTATGCTTCTGTCGTTGACTTCTAAGGCCGTAACTATTCGATCAGGTGGAGCAACGCCCTAGAGTGAAACCTAGGTTGCCCGGAATGAAGAAATGACCATTACTTTCTCACTGGATGCAATTATTCCTGTTATAAAATGGAAAAACTTCTGTATTTATATTGTATATTATGCTTCCGGCGTTGACTTCTAAGGCCCTAGCTCTTCGATCTGGTGGAGCAATGCTTCAGAGTGAAGCCTATGTTGCCCGGAACGTAGAAATGACCATTACTTTCACACTGGTTTCAATTATTCGTTTTATACGATGGAAAAACCGTTGTATTTATTTTGTATTTGATGCTTCTGGCGCTGGCTTCATAGGACCTAACTATTGGATCTGGTGGACCATCGCCCTAGAGTGAAGCCTATGTTGCCCGGAACGTAAAAGTGACCATCACTTTCACACTGGTTGCAATTATTCCTGTTATACGACGGAAAAACTGTTGTATTTTTATTGTACTTTATGCTTCGGGCGTTGACTTCTAAGTCCCTAGGTATTCGATCTGGTGGAGCAACGCCCTAGGGTGAAGCCTAGATTGCCCGAAACGTAGAAATAACCATTACGTTCAGTCTAGTTGCAATTATTCATGCTATACGATGGAAAAACTGTTGTATTTTCATTGTATTTTATGCTTCTGGCGTTGACTTCTAATGCCGTAACTTTTCGATCTGGTGGAGCAACGCCCTAGAGTGAAGGCTAGGTTGCCCGGAACGTATAAATGACCATAACTTTCACTCTCGTTGCAATTATTCGTTCTATACGATGGAAAAACTGTTGCATCTTTATTGTACTTTATGCTTCGGGCGTTGACTTCTAAGGCCCTAACTATTCGATCTGGTGGAGCAATGCCTCAGAGTGAAGCCTAGGTTTCCCGGAACGTAGAAATGACCATAACATTCACACTGGTTGCAATTATTCGTTTTATACAATGGAAGAACTGTTGTATTTATATTGCATTTTATGCTTCTGGCGTAGACTTCTAAGGCCGTCGCTATTCGATGTGGTGGAGCAACGCCCTAGAGTGAAGCCTAGGTTGCCCGAAACGCCGAAATGACCATTTCTTTCACCCTGGATGCAATTATTCCTGTTATACGATGGAAAAACTGTTGTATTTAAATTGTATTTTATGCTTCTGGCGTTGACTTCTAAGGCCCTATCTATTCGATCTGGTGGAGTAACGCCATAGGGTGAAGCCTAGGTTGCCCGGAACGTAGAAATGACCATAACTTTCACAATGTTTGCAACTATTCGTTTTATACGATGGAAAAACTGTTGTATTATTACTGTATTTTATGATTCTGGCGCTGACTTCTAAGGCCGTAGCTATTGGATGTGGTGGAGCAACGCCCTAGAGTGAAGCCTAGGTTGCCCGGAACGTAGAAATGACCATAACTTTCACACTGGTTGCAATTATTCCTGTTATGCGATGGAAAAACTGTTGTATTTATATTGTATTTTATGCTTCGGGCGTTGACTTCTCAGGCCCTATCTATTCGATCTGGTGGAGCAACGCCATAGGGTGAAGCCTAGGTTGCCCGGAACGTAGAAGTGACCATAACATTCACACTGGTTGCAATTATTCCTGTTATACGATGGAAAGACAGTTGTATTTATATTGTATTTTATGCTTCTGGCGTTGACTTCTAAGGCCCTAACTCTTCGATCTGGTGGAGCAATGCTCCAGAGTGAAACCTAGGTTGCCCGGAACGAAGAAATAACCATTACTTTCACTCTTGTAGCAATTATTCATGCTTTATGATGTAAAAACTGTTGTATTTTCATTGTATTTTATGCTTCTGGCGTTGACTTCTAAGGCCGTAACTATTCGATCAGGTGGAGCAACGCCCTAGAGTGAAACCTAGGTTGCCCGGAATAAAGAAATGACCATTACTTTCTCACTGGATGCAATTATTCCTGTTATAAAATGGAAAAACTGTTGTATTTTTATTGTATTTTATGCTTCGGGCGTTGACTCCTAAGGCCCTAACTATTCGATCTGGTGCAGCAACGCCCCAGAGTGAAGCCTAGGTTGCTCGGAATGTAGAAATGTCCATAACTTTCACACTGGTTGCAATTATTCGTTCTATACGATGGAAAAACTGTTGCATCTTTATTGTATGTTATGCTTCTGTCGTTGACTTCTAAGGCCCCAGCTATTCGATCTGGTGGAGTAATGCCTCAAAGTTAAGTCTAGGATGCCCGAAACGCCGAAATGATCATTACTGTCGCACTGGTTACAATTAGTCATGCTATACGATTGAAAAACTGTTGCATTTGTTTTGTATTTTCTGCTTCTGGCTTTGACTCCTAAGGTCGTAGCTATTCGATCTGGTGGAGCAACGCCCTAGAGTGAAGCCTAGGTTGCCCGGAACGTATAAATGACCATAACTTTCACACTCGTTGCAATTATTCGTTCTATGCGATGGAAAAACTGTTGCATCTTTATTGTATTTTATGCTTCGGGCGTTGACTTCTAAGGCCCTAACCATTCGATCTGGTGGAGCAATGCCTCAGAGTGAAGCCTAGGTTGCCCGGAACGTAGAAATGACCATAACTTTCACACTGGATGCAATTGTTCCTGTTATAAAATGGAAAAACTTCTGTATTTATATTGTATATTATGCTTCCGGCGTTGACTTCTAAGGTCCTAATTCTTCGATCTGGTGGAGCAATACTTCAGAGTGCAGCCTATGTTGCCCGGAACGTAGAAATGACCATTACCTTCACACTGGTTTCAATTATTCGTTTTATACGATGGAAAGACTGTTGTATTTATTTTGTATTTGATGCTTCTGGCGCTGGCTTCATAGGACCTAACTATTGGATCTGGTGGACCAACGCCCTAGAGTGAAGCCTATGTCGCCCGGAACGTAAAAATGACCATCACTTTCACCCTGGTTGCAATTATTCCTGTTATGCGATGGAAAAACTGTTGTATTTTCATTGTATTTTATGCTTCGGGCGTTGACATCTAAGGCCCTAACTATTCGATCTGGTGGAGCAACGCCCCAGAGTGAAGACTAGGTGGCTCGGAATGTAGAAATGTCCATAACTTTCACACTGGTTGCAATTATTCGTTCTATACGATGGAAAAACTGTTGCATCTTTATTGTATTTTATGCTTCTGTCGTTGACTTCTAAGGCCCTAGCTATTCGATCTGGTGGAGTAATGCCTCAAAGTTAAGTCTAGGATGCCCGAAACGCCGAAATGATCATTACTGTCGCACTGGTTGCAATTATTCATGCCATACGATGGAAAAACTGTTGCATTCTTATTGTATTTTCTGCTTCTGGCTTTGACTTCTAAGGTCCTAGCTATTCGATCAGGTGGGGCAACGTCCAAGAGTGAAGCCTAGGATGCCCGGAACGTAGATATGACCATGTCTTTCACACTGGTTGCAATTATTCCTGTTATATGATGGAAAAACAGTTGTATTTATATTGTATTTTATGCTTCTGACGTTGACTTCTAAGGCCCTAACTCTTCGATCTGGTGGAGCAATGCTACAGAGTAAAACCTAGGTTGCTCGGAACGAAGAAATGACCATTACTTTCACTCTAGCTGCAATTATTCATGCTATATGATGGAAAAACTGTTGTATTTTCATTGTATTTTATGCCTCTGGCGTTGACTTCTAAGGCTGTAACTATTCGATCAGGTGGAGCAACGCCCTAGAGTGAAGCCTAGGTTGCCCGGAATGAAGAAATGACCATTACTTTCTCACTGGATGCAATTATTCCTGTCATAAAATAGAAAAAGTTCTGTATTTATATTGTACATTATGCTTCCGGCGTTGACTTCTAAGGCCCTAACTCTTCGATCTGGTGGAGCAATGCCTCAGAGTGAAGCCTAGGTTGCCCGGAACGTAGAAATGACCATAACATTCACTCTGGTTGCAATTATTCGTTCTATACAATGAAAAACTGTTGTATTTATATTGCATTTTATGCTTCTGGCGTAGACTTCTAAGGCCGTCGCTATTCGGTGTGGTGGAGCAACGCCCTAGAGTGAAGCCTAGGTTGCCCGGAACGTAGATATGTCCATTACTTTCACCCTGGTTGCAATTGTTCGTTATATACGATGGAAAAACTGTTGTACTTATTTTGCATTTGGTGCTTCTGGCGTTGACTTCTTAGGCCCTAACTCTTCGATATGGTGGAGCAATGCTTCAGAGTGAAGCCCATGTTGCCCGGAACTTAGAAATGACCATTACTTTCACACTGGTTTCAATTATTCGTTCTATACGATGGAAAAACTGTTGCATCTTTATTGTATTTTATGCTTCTGTCGTTGACCTCTAAGCCACTAGCTATTCGGTCTGGTGGAGCAATGCCTCAGAGTTAAGTCTAGGATGCCCGAAACGTCGAAATGATCATTACTTTCATACTGGTTGCAATTATTCATGCCATACGATGGAAAAACTGTTGCATTCTTATTGTATTTTCTGCTTCTGGCTTTGACTTCTAAGGTCCTAGCTATTCGATCAGGTGGGGCAACGTCCAAGAGTGAAGCCTAGGATGCCCGGAACGTAGATATGACCATGTCTTTCACACTGGTTGCAATTATTCCTGTTATACGATGGAAAAACAGTTGTATTTATATTGTATTTTATGCTTCTGGCGTTGACTTCCAAGGCCCTAACTCTTCGATCTGGTGGAGCAATGCTCCAGAGTGAAGCCTAGGATGCCCGGAACGTAGATATGACCATGTCTTTCACACTGGTTGCAATTATTCCTGTTATACGATGGAAAAACGGTTGTATTTATATTGTATTTTATGCTTCTGGCGTTGACTTCTTAGGCCCTAGCTATTCGATCTGGTGGAGCAACGCCTCAGAGTTAAGTCTAGGATGCCCGAAACGTCGAAATGATCATTACTTTCGCACTGGTTGCAAATAGTCATGCTATACGATGGAAAAACTGTTGTATTTTTATTGTACTTTATGCTTCGGGCGTTGACCTCTAAGCCCTAGCTATTCGATCTGGTGGAGCAACGCCCTAAAGTGAAGCCTAGGACTTAGAAAACAATTCCAGACGCATAAAATACAATAAAAATACAACAGTTTTTCCATCGTATAAAAAGAATAATTGCAACCAGTGTGAAGGTAATGGTCATTTCTACGTTCCGGGCAACCTAGGCTTCACTCTAGGGCGTTACTCCACCAGATCGAATAGCTAGGGACTTAGAAATCAACGCTAAAAGCATAAAATACAATATAAATACAGTAGCTTTTCCATCGTATAAAATGAATAATTGCAACCTAGGCTTCACTCTAGAGCGTCGCTCCGCAAGATCGAATAGCTAGGGCCTTAGAATTCAAAGCCAGAAGCATAAAATGCTATAAAAATACAACAGTTTTTCCATCGTATAAACGAATAATTACATCCAATGTGAAGGTAATGGCCACTTCTGCGTTCCGGGCGACCTAGGGTTCACTCTAGGGCGTTGCTCCGCCCGATCGAGTAGTTAGGGCCTTAGAAGTCAACGCCCGAAGCATAAAATACAATAAAGATACAACAGATTTTCTATCGTATAACAGGAGTAATTGCAGCCAGCCTGAAGGTTATGGTCATTTCTACGTTCCGGGCAATCTAGGCTTCAATATAGGGAGTTGTTCCACCAGACCGAATAGCTACGGAGTTAGATGTCAGCGCCAGAAGCATAAAATACAATATAAATACAACAACTTTTCCATCGTATAAAATGAATAATTGCAAACAGGATGAAAGTAATGGTCATTTCTACATTCCGTGCAACCTAGGCTCCTCTCTAGGGCGTTGCTCCACTAGATCGAAAAGTTAGGGCCTAACGAATCAACGCCAGACGCACAAAATACAATAAAAATACAACGGTTTTTCCACCGTATAGAACGAATAATTGCAACCAGTGTGAAGGTAATGGTCTTTTCTACGTTCCGGGCAACCCAGGCTTCAATCTAGGTCGTTGTTCCACCAGATCGATCATTTAGGGCCTAAGAAGTCAACGCCAGAAGCATAAAATACAAAATAAATACAACAGTTTTACCATTCTATAAAACGAATAATTGTAACCAGTGTGAAGGTAATGGTCTTTTCTACGTTCCGGGCAACCTAGGCTTCACTCTAGGACGTTGCTCCACCGGATCGAATAGTTAGGGCCCAAGAAGTCAACGCCAGACGCATAAAATACAATAAAAATACAACGGTTTTTCCATCGTATAAAACGAATAATTGCAACCAGTGTGAAGGTAATGGTCTTTTCTACGTTCCCGGCAACCTAGGCTTCACTCTAGGGCGTTGCTCCGTCCGATCGAATAGTTAGGGCCTTAGAAGTCAACGCCCGAAGCATAAAATACAATAAAGGTACAACAGATTTTCAATCGTATAACAGGTGTAATTGCAGCCAGCGTGAAGGTTATGGTCATTTCTACGTTCCGGGCAACGTAGGCTTCACTCTAGGTCGTTGCTCCACCACATCGAATAGCTACAGCCTTAGAAGCTAACGTCAGAAGCATAAAATACAATATAAATACAACAGCTTTTCCATCGTATAAATTGAATAATTGCAAACAGTGTGAAAGTAACGTACATTTCTACGTTCCGGGCAACCTAGGCTTAACTCTGGGGCGTTGCTCCACCAGATCGTATAGTTAGGGCCTTAGAAGTCAAAGCTCGAAGCATAAAGTACAATAAAGATACAACAGCTTTTCAATCGCATAACACGAGTAATTGCAGCCAGCGTGAAGGTTATGGTTCTTTTCTACGTTCCGGGCAACCTAGGCTTCAATATAGGGAGTTGTTCCACCAGACCGAATAGCTACGGAGTTAGAAGTGTTCGCCAGAAGCATAAAATACAATATAAATACAACAACCTTTCCATCGTATAAAATGAATAATTGCCAACAGTGTGAAAGTAATGGTCATTTCTACGTTCCGGGCAATCTAGGCTTCACTCTAGGGCGTTTCTTCCACCAGATTGAATACCTAGGGACTTAGAAGTCTATGCCAGAAGCATAAAATACTATAAAAGTACAACAGTTTTTCATCGTATAACGGGAATAATTGCAAGCAGCGTGAAAGTAATGGTCACTTCTACCTTCCGTGCAACCTAGGCTCCACTCTAGGGCGTTGCTCCACCAGATCAAATAGTTAGGGCCTTAGAAGTCAACGCCCGAAGCATAAAATACAATAAAGATACAACAGTTTTTCCATCGTATAACAGGAGTAATTGCAACCAGTGTGAAAGGGATCGTCATTTCTACGTTCCGGGCTACCTAGGCTTCACTCTGTGGCGTTGTGCCACCAGATCGAATTGTTTGGGCCTTTGAAGTCAACGCCAGAAATATAAAATACAAAACAAATACAACAGTTTTTCCATCGTATAAAACGAATAATTGCAAACAGTGTGAAAGTTATGGTCATTTCTATTTTCCGGGCAACCTAGGATTCACTATAGGGCGTTGCTCAACCACATCGAATAGCTACGGCCTTAGACGCTAACGTCACAAGCATACAATACAATATAAATACTACAACTTGTCCATCGTATAAAATGAATAATTGCAAACAGTGTGGAAGTAATGGTCATTTCTACATTCCCTGCAACCTAGGCTCCACTCTAGGGCATTGCTCCACCAGATCGAATAGTTAGGGCCTAAGAAGTCGACGCCAGAAGCATAAAATACAATAATAATGCAACGGTTTTTCCATCGTATAAAACGAATAATTGCAACCAGTTTGAAGGCAATGGTCTTTTCTACGTTCCGGGCAACCTAGGCTTCAGTCTAGGTCGTTGTTCCACCAGATCGAACAGTTAGGGCCAAAGAAGTCAACGCCAGAAGCATAAAATACAATATAAATACAACAGTTTTTCCATCCTATAAAACGAATAATTGCATCCAATGTGAACGTAATGGCCACTTCTACGTTCCGGGCAACCTAGGCTTCACTCTAGGTCGTTGCTCCACCAGATCGAATAGTTAGGGACTTAGAAGTCCACACCCGAAGCATAAAGTGCAATAAAGATACAACAGTTTTTCAATCGCATAACAGGAGTAATTGCAGCCAACGTGAAGGTTATGGTCATTTCCACGTTCCGGGCAACCTAGGCTGCAATATAGGCAGTTGTTCCACCAGACCGAATAGCTACGGAGTTAGAAGTCAACGCCAGAAGCATCAAATACAATAAAATACAACAACGTTTCCATCGTATATAATGAATAATTGCAAACAGTGTGAAAGTTATGGTCATTTCTATTTTCCGGGCAACCTAGGATTCACTATAGGGCGTTGCTCAACCACATCGAATAGCTACGGCCTTAGACGCTAACGTCACAAGCATACAATACAATATAAATACTACAACTTGTCCATCGTATAAAATGAATAATTGCAAACAGTGTGGAAGTAATGGTCATTTCTACATTCCCTGCAACCTAGGCTCCACTCTAGGGCATTGCTCCACCAGATCGAATAGTTAGGGCCTAAGAAGTCGACGCCAGAAGCATAAAATACAATAATAATGCAACGGTTTTTCCATCGTATAAAACGAATAATTGCAACCAGTTTGAAGGCAATGGTCTTTTCTACGTTCCGGGCAACCTAGGCTTCAGTCTAGGTCGTTGTTCCACCAGATCGAACAGTTAGGGCCAAAGAAGTCAACGCCAGAAGCATAAAATACAATATAAATACAACAGTTTTTCCATCCTATAAAACGAATAATTGCATCCAATGTGAACGTAATGGCCACTTCTACGTTCCGGGCAACCTAGGCTTCACTCTAGGTCGTTGCTCCACCAGATCGAATAGTTAGGGACTTAGAAGTCCACACCCGAAGCATAAAGTGCAATAAAGATACAACAGTTTTTCAATCGCATAACAGGAGTAATTGCAGCCAACGTGAAGGTTATGGTCATTTCCACGTTCCGGGCAACCTAGGCTGCAATATAGGCAGTTGTTCCACCAGACCGAATAGCTACGGAGTTAGAAGTCAACGCCAGAAGCATCAAATACAATAAAATACAACAACGTTTCCATCGTATATAATGAATAATTGCAAACAGTGTGAAAGTAATGGTCATTTCTACATTCCGTGCAACCTCGGCTCCACTCTAGGGCGTTGCTCCACCAGATCGAATATCTAGGGCCTAAGAAGTCAACGCCACAAGCATAAGATACACTAAAAATACAACAGTTTTTCGGTCGTATAACAGGAATAATTGTAACCAGTGTGAAGGTAATGGTCATTTCTACGTTCCGGGCTATCTAGGCTTCTCTCTAGGGCGTTGCTCTACCAGATCGAATACCTAGGGACTTAGAAGTCAACGCCAGAAGCATAAAATGCAATGAAAGTACTACAGTTTTTCATCGTATAACGGGAATAATTGCAAGCAGCCTGAAGGTAATGGTCACTTCTACCTTCCGTGCAACCTAGGCTCCACTCTAGGGCGTTGCTCCACCAGATCGTATAGTTAGGGCCTTAGAAGTCACCGCACGAAGCATAAAATACAATAAAGATACAACAGTTTTTCCATCGTGTAACAGGAATAACTGCAACCAGTGTGAAAGTGATGGTCATTTCTATGTTCCGGGCAACCTAGGCTTCACTCTATTGCGTTGTTCCACCAGATCGAATTGATGGGGCCTTAGAAGTCAACGCCAGAAGCATAAAATACAATATAAATACAACAGTTCTTCCATCGTATAAAACGATTAATTGCAACCAGTGCGAAGGTAATGGTCTTTTCTACGTTCCGGGCAACCTAGGCTACACTCTAGGGCGGTGCTCCACCAGATCAAATAGTTAGGCCCTAAGAAGTCAACGCCAGAGGCATAAAATACAATATAAATACAACAATTTGTCCATCGTATAAAACGAATAATTACATCCAATGTGAAGGTAATGGCCACTTCTACGTTCCGGGCAACCTAGGCTTCACTCTAGGACGTTGCTCCACCAGATCGATTAGTTAGGGCCTTTTGAAGTCAACGCCCGAAGCATAAAATACAATAAAGATACAACAGTTTTTCCATCGTATAACAGGAATAACTGCAACCAGTGTGAAAGTGATGGTCATTTCTACGTTCCGGGCAACCTAGGCTTCACTCTATGGCGTTGTGCCACCAGATCGAATTGTTAGGGCCTTTGAAGTCAACGCCAGAAATATAAAATACAAAACAAATACAACAGTTTTTCCATCCTACAAAACGAATAATTGCAAACAGTGTGAAAGTTATGGTCATTTCTACGTTCCGGGCAACCTAGGCTCCACTCTAGGGCGTTGCTCCACCAGATCAAATAGTTAGGGCCTTAGAAGTCAACGCCCGAAGCATAAAATACAATAAAGATACACAGTTTTTCCATCGTATAACAGTCGTAATTGCAACCAGTGTGATGGGGATGGTCATTTCTAAATTCCGGGCAGCCTAGGCTTCACTCTAGGGCGTTACGCCACCAGATCGAATAGTTAGGGCCTAAGAAGTCAACACCAGAAGCATAAAATACATAATAAATACAAGAGTTTTGCCATCGTATAAAACGAATAATTGCATCCAGTGTGAAAGTAATGGCCACTTCTACGTTCCGGGCAACCTAGGCTTCACTCTAGGACGTTGCTCCACCAGATCGAATAGTTAGGGCCATAGAAGTCAACGCACGAAGCATGAAATACAATAAAGATACAACTGTTCTTCCATCGTATAGCTGGAATAATTCCAACCAGTGTGAATGTGATAGTCATTTCTACGTTCCGGGCAAGCTAGGCTTCAATCTAAGGCGCTGATGCATCAGATCGAATAGTTAGGGCCTAAGAAGACAACTTCAGAAGCATAAAATACAATATAAATACAACAGTTTTTCCATCGTATAAAACGAATAATTGCATCCAGTGTGAAAGTAATGGCCACTTCTACGTTCCGGGCAACCTAGGCTTCACTCTAGGACGTTGCTCCACCAGATCGAGTACCTAGGGACTTAGAAGTCAACGCGAGAAGCATAAAATGCAATAAAAGTACAACAGTTTTTCATCCTATAACGGGAATAATTGCAAGCAGCGTGAAAGTAATGGTCATTTCTACGTTCCGGGCAACCTAGGCTCCACTCTAGGGCGTTGGTCCACCAGATCGTATAGTTAGGGCCTTAGAAGTCACCGCACGAAGCATAAAATACATTAAAGATACAACAGTTTTTCCATCGTATAACAGGAATAACTGCAACCAGTGTGAAAGTGATGGTCATTTCTACGTTCCGGGCAACCTAGGCTTCACTCTATTGCGTTGTTCCACCAGATCGAATTGATAGGGCCTTAGAAGTCAACGCCAGAAGCATAAAATACAAAATAAATACAACAGTTTTACCATTGTATAAAACGAATAATTGTAACCAGTGTGAAGGTAATGGCCTTTTCTACGTTCCTGGCAACCTAGGCTACACTCTAGGGCGGTGCTCCACCAGATCAGATAGTTAGGCCCTAAGAAGTCAACGCCAGAGGCATAAAATACAATATAAATACAACAATTTTTCCATCGTATAAAACGAATAATTACATCCAATGTGAAGGTAATGGACACTTCTACGTTCCGGGCAACCTAGGCTTCACTCTAGGACGTTGCTCCACCAGATCGATTAGTTAGGGCCTTTTGAAGTCAACGCCCGAAGCATAAAATACAATAAAGGTACAACAGTTTTTCAATCGTATAACAGGAATAACTGCAACCAGTGTGAAAGTGATGGTCAGTTCTACGTTCCGGGCAACCTAGGCTTCACTCTATGGCGTTTGTTCCACCAGATCGAATTGTTTGGGCCTTAGAAGTCAACGCCAGAAGCATAAAATACAAAATAAATACAACAGTTTTACCATCGTATAAAACGAATAATTGCAACCAGTGTGAAGGTAATGGTCTATTCAAAGTTCCGGGCAACCTAGGCTACACTCTAGGGCGGTGCTCCACCACATCGAATAGCTACGGCCTTAGAAGCCAACGTCAGAAGCATAAAATACAATATAAATACAACAGCTTTGCCATCGTATAAATTGAATAATTGCAAACCGTGTGAAAGTAACGTACATTTCTACGTTCCGGGCAACCTACGCTTCACTCTAGGGCGTTGCTCCACCAGATCGAAAAGTTAGGGCCTTAGAAGTCAAAGCACGAAGCATAAAATACAATAAAGATACACAGTTTTTCCATCGTATAACAGGCGTAATTGCAACCAGTGTGATGGGGATGGTCATTTCTACATTCCGGGCAGCCTAGGCTTCACTCTAGGGCGTTACTCCACCAGATCGAATAGTTAGGGCCTAAGAAGTCAACACCAGAAGCATAAAATACATAATAAATACAAGAGTTTTTCCATCGTATAAAACGAATAATTGCAGCCAGTGTGAAAGTAATGATCACTTCTACGTTCCGTGCAAACTAGGCTCCACTCTAGGGCGTTGCTCCACCAGATCGAATAGTTAGGGCCATAGAAGTCAACGCCAGATGCATAAAATACAATATAAATACAACAGTTTTTCCATCGTGTAAAAAGAATAATTGCAAACAGTGTGAAAGGAATGGTCATTTCTACGTTTCGGGCAACATACGCTTCACTCTTTGACGCTGCCCAAACGATATCGAATACCTAGGGTCTCAGAAATCAACGCACGAAGCATAAAATACAATAAAGATACAACAGTTTTTCCATCGTATAACTGGAATAATTCCAACCAGTGTGAATATGATAGTCGTTTGTACGTTCCGGGCAGCCTAGGCTTCAATCTAGGTCGTTGTTCCACCAGATCGAATAGTTAGGTCCTAAGAAGTCAACGCCAGAAGCATAAAATACAATATAAATACAACAGTTTTTCCATCGTATAAAACGAATAATTGCATGCAGTGTGAAAGTAATGGCCATTTCTACGTTCCGGGCAACCTAGGCTTCACTCTAGGACGTTGCTCCACCAGATCGAATAGTTAGGGCCTTTGAAGTCAACTCCCGAAGCATAAAATACAATAAAGATACAACAGTTTTTCCATCGTATAACTGGAATACTTCCAACCAGTGTGAATGTGATAGTCATTTCTACGTTCCGAGCAACCGAGTCTTCACTCTAGGGCGTTGCTACACCACATCGAATAGTTAGGGCCTAAGAAGTCAACGCCAGAATCATAAAATACAATAAAATACAACAACTTTTCCATCCTATATAATGAATAATTGCAAACAGTGTGAAAGTAATGGTCATTTATACATTCCGTGCACCCTCGGCTCCACTCTAGGGCGCTGCTCCACCAGATCGAATAGCTAGGGCCTAAGAAGTCAACGCCAGAAGCATAAAATACACTAAAAATACAACGGTTTTTCCGTCGTATAACAGGAATAATTGCAACCAGTGTGAAGGTAATGGTCATTTCTACATTCCGGGCAATCTAGTCTTCACTCTAGGGCGTTGCTCCACGAGATCGAATACCTAGGGACTAAGAAGTCAACGCCAGAAGCATACAATACAATAAAAATAGAACAGTTTTTATCGCATAACTGGAATAATTGCAAGCAGTGTGAAGGTAATGTTCATTTCTACGTTCCCGGCAACCTAGGCTTCACTCTAGGGCGTTGCCATACCACATCGAATAGCTACGGCCTTAGAAGCCAACGTCAGAAGCATAAAATGCAATATAAATACAACAGCTCTTCCATCGTATAAATTGAATAATTGAAAGCAGTGTGAAAGTAACGTACATTTCTATGTTCCGGGCAACTTCGGCTTGACTCTAGGGCGTTGCTCCACCAGATCGAAAAGTTAGGGCCTTAGAAGTCAACGCCAGAGGTATAAAATACAAAATAAATACAACTGTTTTTCCATCGTATATCTGGAATAATTCCAACCAGTGTGAATGTGATAGTCGTTTCGACGTTCCGGGCAACCTAGGCTTCAATATAGGTCGTTGTTCCACCAGGTCGAATAGTTAGGGCCTAACAAATCAACGCCAGAAGCATAAAATACAATAAAAATACAACGGTTTTTCCACCGTATAAAACGAATAATTGCAACCAGTGTGAAGGTAATGGTCTTTTCTACGTTCCGGGCAACCTAGGCTTCAATCTAGGTCGTTGTTCCACCAGATCGAATAGTTAGGGCCTAACAAATCAACGCCAGAAGCATAAAATACAATAAAAATACAACGGTTTTTCCATCGTATAAAACGAATACTTGCATCCAGTGTGAATGTAATGGTGTTTTCTACGTTCCGGGCAATCTAGGCTTCACTCTAGGGCGTTGCTCCACCAGATCGAATACCTAGGGACTTAGATGTCAACGCCAGAAGCATAAAATGCAATAAAAGTACAACTGTTTTTCATCGTATAACGGGAATAATTGCAAGCAGCCTGAAAGTAATGATCAGTTCTACCTTCCGTGCAACCTAGGCTGCACTCTAGGGCGTTGCTCCACTAGCTCGAATAGTTAGGGCCTTAGAAGTCACCGCACGAAGCATAAAATACAATAAAGATACAACAGTTTTTCCATCGTATAACAGGAATAACTGCAACCAGAGTGAAAGTGATGGTCATTTCTACGTTCCGGGCAACCTAGGCTTCACTCTATTGCGTTGTTCCACAATATCGAATTGATAGGGCCTTAGAAGTCAACGCCAGAAGCATAAAATACAAAATAAATACAACAGTTTTACAATCGTATAAAACGAATAATTGCAGCCTGTGTAAAGGTAATGGTCTTTTCTACGTTCCGGGCTACCTAGGCTATACTCTAGGGCGGTGCTCCACCAGATCAAATAGTTAGGCCCTAAGAAGTCAACGCCAGAGGCATAGAATACAATACAACTACAACAATTTTTCCATCGTATAAAACGAATAATTACATCCAGTGTGAAAGTAATGGCCATTTTTACGTTCCGGGCAACGTAGGCTTCACTCTAGAACGTTGCTCCATCGGATCGAATAGTTAGGGCCTTCGAAGTCAACGCCCGAAGCATAAAATACAATAAAGATACAGCAGTTTTTCCATCGTATAACAGGATAACTGCAACCTGTGTGAAAGTGATGGTCATTTCTACGTTCCGTGCAACCTAGGCTTCACTCTATGGCGTTTTTCCACCAGATCGAATTGTTAGGGCCTTAGGAGTCAACACCAGCAGTATAAAATACAAGACAAAAACAACAGTTTTACCATCGTATAAAACGAATAATTACAACCAGTGTGAAGGTAATGGTCTTTTCTACGTTCCGGGCAACCTAGGCTACACTCTAGGGCGGTGCTCCACCAGATCTAATAGTTAGGGTCTAAGAAGTCAACGCCAGAGGCATAAAATACAATATAAGTACAACAGTTTTTCCATCGTATAAAACGAATAAATGCAACCGGTGTGAAAGTTGTGGTCATTTCTACGTTCCCGGCAACCTAGGCTTCACTCTAGGGCGTCGCTCCACCTCATCGAATAGTTAGGGCCTTAGAAGTCAACGCCACAAGAATAAAATACAATATAAATACAACAGTTTTTCCATCGTATACAATGGATAATTGCAAACAGTGTGAAAGTTACGTACATTTCTACGTTCCGGGCGACTTAGGCTTGACTCTAGGGCGTTGCTCCGTCAGATCGAATAGTTAGGGACTTAGAAGTCAACGCCCGAAGCATAAAGTACAATAAAGATAAAACAGTTTTTCAATCGCATAACAGGAGTAATTGCAGCCAGCGTGAACGTTATGGTCATTTCTACGTCCCGGGCAACCTAGGCTTCAATATAGGGAGTTGTTCCACCAGACCGAATAGCTACGGTGTTAGAAGTCAACGCCAGAAGCATAAAATACAATATAAATACAACAACCTTTCCATCGTATATAATGAATAATTGCAAACAGTGTGAAAGTAATGGTCATTTCTACATTCCGTGCAACCTAGGCTCCACTCTAGGGCGTTGCTCCACCAGATCGAATAGTTAGGGCCTTAGAAGTCAAGGCCCGAAGCATAAAATACAGAACAAATACAACAGTTTTTTCATCGTATAGAACGAATAATTGCAACCAGTGTGAAAGTTATGGTCATTTCTGCGTTCCGGGCAACCTAGGTTTCACTATAGGGCGTTGCTCCCCCACATCGAATAGCTACGGCCTTAGAAGCCAACGTCAGAAGCATAAAATACAATATAAATACAACAGCTTTTCCATCGTATAAATTGAATAATTGCAAACAGTGTGAAAGTAACGTACATTTCTACGTTCCGGGCAACTTAGGCTTGACTCTAGGGCGTTGCTCCACCAGATCGAATAGTTAGGGCTTTAGAAGCCAATGCCAGAAGCATAAAATACAATATAAATACAACAGTTTTTCCATCATATAAAACGAATAATCGCATCCAATATGAACGTAATGGCCACCTCTACGTACCGGACAACCTAGGCTTCACTCTAGGGCGTTGCTCCACCAGATCGAATAGTTAGGGCCTTAGAAGTCAACGCCCGAAGCATAAAGCACATTAAAGATACAACAGTTTTTAATCGTCTAACAGGAATAATTGCAAGCAGTGTGAAGGTGATGGTCATCTTTACGGCCCGGGCAACATATGCTTCACTCTAGGAAGTTGTTCCCCAAGATCAAATAGTTAGGTCCTAAGATGTCATCGCCAGAAGCATAAAATACAATATAAATACAACAGTTTTTCCACCGTATAAGACGAATAATTGCAACCAGTATGAAATTTATGGTCATTTCTACGTTCCGGGCAACCTAGGCTTCTCTCTAGGGCGTTGTTCCACCACGTCGAATAGCTACGACCTTAGAAGACAAACGCCTGAAGCATAAAATACAATAAAAATACAACAGTTTTTCCATCGTATAACTGGAATAATTAGAACCAGTGTGAATGTGATAGTCGTTTCTACGTTCCGGGCAACCTAGGCTTCAATCTAGGTCGTTGTTCCACCAGATCGAACAGTTAGGGCCTAAGAAGTCAAAGCCAGAAGCATAAAATGCAATATAAATACAACAGTTTTTCCATCGTATAAAACGAATAATTGCATCCAGTGTGAAAGTAATGGCCATTTCTACGTTCCGGGCAACGTAGGCTTCACTCTAGAACGTTGCTCCATCGGATCGAATAGTTAGGGCCTTCGAAGTCAACGCCCGAAGCATAAAATACCATAAAGATACAGCAGTTTTTCCATCGTATAACAGGATAACTGCAACCTGTGTGAAAGTGATGGTCATTTCTACGTTCCGTGCAACCTAGGCTTCACTCTATGGCGTTTTTCCACCAGATCGAATTGTTAGGGCCTTAGGAGTCAACACCAGCAGTATAAAATACAAAACAGATACAACAGCTTTTCTATCGTATAAAACGAATAATTGCATCCAGTGTGAAAGAAATGGCCACTTCTACGTACCGGGCAACCTAGGGTTCACTCTAGGGCGTTGCATCAACAGATCGAATAGTTAGAGGCCTTAGAAGTCAACGCAACAGGTATAAAATACAATATAAATACAACAGTTTTTCCATCGTATAAAACGAATAAATGCAACCAGTGCGAAAGTGATGGTCATTTCTACGTTCCGGGCAACCTAGGCTTCACTCTATGGCGTTGTTCCACCAGAGCGAATTGTTAGGGCCTTAGGAGTCAACGCCAGAAGCATAAAATACAAAACAAAAACAACAGTTTTACCATCGTATAAAACGAATAATTACAACCAGTGTGAAGGTAATGGTCTTTTCTACGTTCCGGGCAACCTAGGCTACACTCTAGGGCGGTGCTCCACCAGATCTAATAGTTGGGGCCTAAGAAGTCAACGCCAGAGGCATAAAATACAATATAAGTACAACAGTTTTTCCATCGTATAAAACGAATAAATGCAACCGGTGTGAAAGTTGTGGTCATTTCTACGTTCCCGGCAACCTAGGCTTCACTCTAGGGCGTCGCTCCACCACATCGAATAGTTAGGGCCTTAGAAGTCAACGCCACAAGTATAAAATACAATATAAATACAACAGTTTTTCCATCGTATACAATGGATAACTGCATCCTGTGTGAAAGTTATGGTCATTTCTACGTTCCGGGCAACCTAGGCTTCAATCTAGGTCGTTGTTCCAACAGATCGAACAGTTAGGGCCTAAGAAGTCAACGCCAGAAGCATAAAATACAATATAAATACAACAGTTTTTCCATCGTATAAAACGAATAATTGCATCCAGTGTGAAAGTAATGGCCATTTCTACGTTCCGGGCCACGTAGGCTTCACTCTAGAACGTTGCTCCATCGGATCGAATAGTTAGGGCCTTCGAAGTCAACGCCCGAAGCATAAAATACAATAAAGATACAGCAGTTTTTCCATCGTATAACAGGATAACTGCAACCTGTGTGAAAGTGATGGTCATTTCTACGTTCCGTGCAACCTAGGCTTCACTCTATGGCGTTTTTCCACCAGATCGAATTGTTAGGGCCTTAGGAGTCAACACCAGCAGTATAAAATACAAAACAAATACAACAGTTTTTCTATCGTATAAAACGAATAATTGCATCCAGTGTGAAAGAAATGGCCACTTCTACGTACCGGGCAACCTAGGCTTCACTCTAGGGCGTTGCATCAACAGACCGAATAGTTAGAGGCCTTAGAAGTCAACGCAACAGGTATAAAATACAATATAAATACAACAGTTTTTCCATCGTATAAAACGAATAAATGCAACCAGTGCGAAAGTGATGGTCATTTCTACGTTCCGGGCAACCTAGGCTTCACTCTATGGCGTTGTCCCACCAGATCGAATAGTTAGGGCTTTAGAAGTCAGCGCCGGAAGCATAAAATACAATATAGATACAACAGTTTTTCCATCCTATAAAACGAATAATTGCAACCAATGTGAAAGTAATGGCCATTTCTACGTTCCGGGCTACCTAGGCTTCACTCTAGGGCGTTGCTCCACCAGATCGAATAGTTAGGGCCTTAGAAGTCAACGGCCGAAGCATAAAATACAATAAAGATACAACAGATTTTCAATCGTATAGCAGGAGTAATTGCAGCCAGCGTGAAGATTATGGTCATTTCTACGTTCCGGGCAATCTAGGCTTCACACTAGGGCGTTGCTCCACCAGATCGAATACCTAGGGACTTAGAAGTCAACGCCAGAAGCATAAAATACAATAAAAGTACAACAGTTTTTCATCGTATAACGAGAATAGTTGCAAGCAGGGTGAAAGTAATGTTCACTTCTACCTTCCGTGCAACCTAGGCTTCACTATAGGGCGTTGCTCCACCACATCGAATAGCTACGGCCTTAGAAGCCAACGTCAGAAGCATAAAATACAATATAAATACAACAGCTTTTCCATCGTATAAATTGAATAATTTGCAAACAGTGTGTAAGTAACGTTCATTTCTACGTTCCGGGCAACTTAGGCTTGACTCTAGGGCGTTGTCCCACCAGATCGAATAGTTAGGGCTTTAGAAATCAGCGCCGGAAGTGTAAAATACAATATAGATACAACAGTTTTTCCATCCTATAAAACGAGCAATTGCATTCAATGTGAAAGTAATGGCCATTTCTACGTTCCGGGCAACCTAGGCTTCACTCTAGGGCGTTGCTCCACCAGATCGAATAGTTAGGGCCTTAGAAGTCAACGCCCGAAGCATAAAATACAATATAAATACAACAGTTTGTCCATCGTATAAAACGAATAATTGTATCCAGTGTGAAAGTAATGGCCATTTCTACGTTCCGGGCTACCTAGGCTTCAATCTAGGTCGTTGTTCCACCAGATCGAACATTTAGGGCCTAAGAAGTCAACGCAAGAAGCATAAAATACAATATAAATACAACAGTTTGTCCATCGTATAAAACGAATAATTGTATCCAGTGTGAAAGTAATGGCCATTTCTACGTTCCGGGCAACCTAGGCTTCACTCTGTGGCGTTGCTCCACCAGATCGAATTGTTAGGGACTAAGAAGTCATCGCCAGAAGCATAAAATACAATAAAAATACAACGGTTCTTCCATCGTATAAAACGAATAATTGCAACCAGTGTGAAGGTAATGGTCTTTTCTACGTTCCCGGCAACCTAGGCTTCAATCTAGGTCGTTGTTCCACCAGATCGAATAGTTAGGGCATTAGAAGTCAACGCCCGAAGCATAAAATACAATAAAGATACAACAGTTTTTCCATCGAATAACAGGAGTAATTGCAACCAGTGTGAAAGGGATGGTCATTTCTACTTTCCGGGCAACCTAGGCTTCACTCTATGGCGTTGTGCCTCCATATCGAACTGTTAGGGCCTTTGAAGTCAACGCCAGAAATATAAAATACAAAACAAATACAACAGTTTTTCTATCGTATAAAACGAATAATTGCATCCAGTGTGAAAGAAATGGCCACTTCTACGTACCGGGCAACCTAGGCTTCACTCTAGGGCGTTGCATCAACAGACCGAATAGTTAGAGGCCTTAGAAGTCAACGCAACAGGTATAAAATACAATATAAATACAACAGTTTTTCCATCGTATAAAACGAATAAATGCAACCAGTGCGAAAGTGATGGTCATTTCTACGTTCCGGGCAACCTAGGCTTCACTCTATGGCGTTGTCCCACCAGATCGAATAGTTAGGGCTTTAGAAGTCAGCGCCGGAAGCATAAAATACAATATAGATACAACAGTTTTTCCATCCTATAAAACGAATAATTGCAACCAATGTGAAAGTAATGGCCATTTCTACGTTCCGGGCTACCTAGGCTTCACTCTAGGGCGTTGCTCCACCAGATCGAATAGTTAGGGCCTTAGAAGTCAACGGCCGAAGCATAAAATACAATAAAGATACAACAGATTTTCAATCGTATAGCAGGAGTAATTGCAGCCAGCGTGAAGGTTATGGTCATTTCTACGTTCCGGGCAATCTAGGCTTCACACTAGGGCGTTGCTCCACCAGATCGAATACCTAGGGACTTAGAAGTCAACGCCAGAAGCATAAAATACAATAAAAGTACAACAGTTTTTCATCGTATAACGAGAATAGTTGCAAGCAGGGTGAAAGTAATGTTCACTTCTACCTTCCGTGCAACCTAGGCTTCACTATAGGGCGTTGCTCCACCACATCGAATAGCTACGGCCTTAGAAGCCAACGTCAGAAGCATAAAATACAATATAAATACAACAGCTTTTCCATCGTATAAATTGAATAATTTGCAAACAGTGTGTAAGTAACGTTCATTTCTACGTTCCGGGCAACTTAGGCTTGACTCTAGGGCGTTGTCCCACCAGATCGAATAGTTAGGGCTTTAGAAATCAGCGCCGGAAGTGTAAAATACAATATAGATACAACAGTTTTTCCATCCTATAAAACGAGCAATTGCATTCAATGTGAAAGTAATGGCCATTTCTACGTTCCGGGCAACCTAGGCTTCACTCTAGGGCGTTGCTCCACCAGATCGAATAGTTAGGGCCTTAGAAGTCAACGCCCGAAGCATAAAATACAATATAAATACAACAGTTTGTCCATCGTATAAAACGAATAATTGTATCCAGTGTGAAAGTAATGGCCATTTCTACGTTCCGGGCTACCTAGGCTTCAATCTAGGTCGTTGTTCCACCAGATCGAACATTTAGGGCCTAAGAAGTCAACGCAAGAAGCATAAAATACAATATAAATACAACAGTTTGTCCATCGTATAAAACGAATAATTGCAGACAGTGTGTAGGTTATGGTCATTTCTATTTTCCGGGCAACCTAGGCTTCACTATAGGGCGTTGCTCCACCACATCGAATAGCTACGGCCTTAGAAGCCAACGTCAGAAGCATAAAATGCAATATAAATACAACGGTTTTTCCATCGTATAAAACGAATAATTGCAACCAGTGTGAAGGTAATGGTCTTTTCTACGTTCCAGGCAACCTAGGCTTCAATCTAGGTCGCTGCTCCACCAGATCGGACATTTAGGTCCTAAGAAGTCAGCGCAAGAAGCATAAAATACAATATAAATACAACAGTTTGTTCACCGTATAAAACGAATAATTGCATCCAGTGTGAAAGTAATGGCCATTTCTACGTTCCGGGCAACCTAGGCTTCACCCTATGGCGTTGTGCCACCAGGTCGAATTGTTAGGGCCTTTGAAGTCAACGCCAGAAATATAAAGCACAAAACAAATACAACAGCTTTTCCATCGTATAAAACGAATAATTGCAACCAGTGTGAAGGTAATGGTCTTTTCTACGTTCCGGACAACCTAGGCTTCAATCTAGGTCGTTGTTCCACCAGATCGAACATTCAGGGCCTAAGAAGTCAACGCAAGAGGCATAAAATACAATATAAATACGACAGTTTGTCCATCGTATAAAACGAATAATTGCATCCAGTGTGAAAGTAATGGCCATTTCTACGTTCCGGGCAACCTAGGCTTCACTCTAGGACGTTGCTCCACCGGATCGAACAGTTAGGGCTTTAGAAGTCAACGCCAGAAGCATATAATACAATATAAATACAACAGATATTTCCATCGTATAAAACGAATATTAGCAACCAGTGTGAAAGTTATGGTCAATTCTACGTTCCGGGCAACTTAGGCTTCACTCTAGGGCGTTGCACCACCAGATCGAATAGTTAGGGCCTAAGAAGTCAACGCCAGCAGCATAAAATATAATAAAAATACAACAGCTTTTCAATTGTATAAAACGAATGATTGCCACCAGTGTGAAAGTTATGATCGTTTCTACGTTCTGGGCAACCTAGGCTTGACTCTTTGGCGTTGCTCCACCAGATCGAGTATTTAGCCCCTCAGAATTCAACGTCCGAGGCATAAAATACAAAATAAATAGAACAGTTTTTCCATTGTATAAACCGAATTATTGCAACCAGTGTGAAAGTAATGGTTACTTCTACCTTCCGTGCAACCTAGGCTCCACTCTAGGGCGTTGCTCCACCAGATCGAATAGTTAGGGCCTTAGAAGTCAACGCACAAAGCATAAAATACAATAAAGATACAACAGTTTTTCAATCGCATAACAGGAGTAATTGCAGCCAGCGTGAAGGTTATGGTCATTTCTACGTTCCGGGCAATCTAGGTTTCACTCTAGGGCGTTGCTCCACCAGATCGAATACCTAGGGACTTAGAAGTCAACGCCAGAAGCATAAAATACAACAAAAGCACAACAGTTTTTCATCGTCTAACGAGAATAATTGCAAGCAGCGTGAAAGTAATGGTCACTTCTACCTTCCGTGCAACCTAGGCTCCACTCTAGGGCGTTGCTCCACTTGATGAAATAGTTAGGGCCTTAGAAGTCAACGCACGACGCATAGAATACAATAAAGATACAACAGTTTTTCCATCGTATACATCGAATAATTCGAACCATTGTGAATGTGATAGTCGTTTCTACGTTCCGGGCAACATTGGCCTCAATCTAGGTCGTTGTTCCACCAGACCGAATGGTTAGGGCCTAAGACGTCAACGCCAGAGGCATAAAATACAATATAAATACAACAGTTTTTCCATCGTACAAAACAAATAATTGCAACCAGTGTGAAAGTTATATTCATTTCTACGTTCCGGGCAACTTAGGCCTCACCCTAGGCCGTTGTTCCACCAGATCGAATAGTTAGGGCCTAAGAAGTGAACGCCAGAAGCATAAAATGCAATAAAAATACAACAGTTTTTCCATCGTATAGCAGGAATAATTTGCAACCAGTGTGATAGTAGTGGTCATTTCTGCGTTCCGGGCAACCCAGGTTTCACTCCAGGGCGTTGCTCCGCCAGATCGAATTGTTACGGCCTAAGAAGTGAACGCCAGAAGCGTAAAATACAATATAAATACAACAGTTTTTCCATCGTATAAACCGAATAATTGCAACCAGTATGCTACTTATGGTCATTTCTACGTTCCGGGCAACCCAGGCTTCACTGTATGGCGTTCTTCCACCACATCGAATAGCTACGGCCTCAGAAGTCAACGCCTGAAGTATAAAATACAATAAAAATACAACAGTCTTTCCATTCTATAACAGGAATAATTGCAACCCGTGTGAGAGTGATGGTCATTTCTACGTTCGAGGCAACCTAGGCTTCACTCTAGCGCGTTGTTCCACAAGATCGAATAGTTAGGGCATAAGAAGTCAACGCCAGAAGCATAAAATACAATATAAATATAACAGTTTTTCCATCGTATAAAACGAATAATAGCAACCAGTGTGAAAGTTATGGTCTATTCTACGTTCCGGGCAACCTAGGTTTCACTCCAGGGCGTTGCTCCACCAGATCGAATAGTTACGGCCTAAGAAGTCAACGACAGAAGCACAAAATACGATAAAAATGCGACAGTTTTTCCATCGTATAAAACGAATAATTGCAACCAGTGTGAAAGTTATGGTCATTTCTACATTCCGAGCAACCTAGGCTTCACTCTAGGGCGTTCTTCCACCACATCGAATAGCAACGGCCTCAGAAGTCAACGCCAGAAGCATAAAATACAATATACATATAACGGCTTTTCCATCGTATAAAACGAATAATATCAACCAGTGTGAAAGTTATGGTCATTTCTACGTTTCGGGCATCCTAGGCTTCACTCTAGGGCGTTGCTCCACCAGATCATACAGTTAGGGCCTTAGAAATCAACGCCCGATGCATAAAATACAAAATAAATACAACAGCTATTCCATCGTATGAAACGTATAATTGCAACCAGTGTGAAAGTTATAGTCATTTCTACTTTCCGGGCAACCTAGGCTTCACTCTAGGGCGTTGCTCCACCAGATCGAATAGTTAGTGCCCTAGAAGTCAACACCGGAAGCATAAAACACAATTTAAATGCAACAGTTTTCCATCGTAGAAAACGAATAATTGCAACCTGTGTGAAGGTTATGGTCATATCTACGTTCCGGGCAACCTAGGCTTCACTGTAGGGTGTTGCTCCACCAGATCGAATAGGTAGGGCCATAGAAGTCTACGCCCGAAGCATAAAATACAAAAAAATAGAACAGTTTTTCCATCGTATAAAACGAATAATTGCTACCGATGTGAAAGTTATGGTCATTTCTACGTTCCGGGCAACCTAGGCATCAGCCTAGGGTGTTGTTCCACCAGATGGAATAGTTAGGGCATAAGAATTCAACGCCAGAAGCATAAAATACGGTAATAATACAACAGCTTTTCCATCGTATAAAACGAATAGTTGCAACCCGTGTGAAAGTTATAGTCATTTCTACTTTGCAGGCAACCTAGGCTTCACTCTAGGGCGTTGCTCCACCAGATAGAATAGTTAGGGCCCTAGAAGTCAACGCCAGAAGCATAAAATACAATAAAGATGCAACAGTTTTTCCATCGTATATCAGGAATTATTGCAACCAGTGTGAAAGTAATGGCACATCATTGTTCCCGGCAACCTAGGCTTCACTCTAGGGCATTGCTCCACCAGATGGAATAGCTAGGGCCTTAGAAGTCAACGCCCGAAGCATGAAATACAAAATAAATAGAACAGTTGTTCCATCGTATAAAACGAATAATTCCTACCAGTGTGAAAGTTATGGTAATTTCTACGTTCCGGGCAACCTAGGTTTCACTCTAGGGCGTTGCTCCACCAGATCGCATAGCTAGGGACTTAGAATTCAACGCCATAAGAATAAAATACAATATAAGTACAACAGTTTTTCCATCGTATAAAACGAATAATTGCAACCAGTATGAAAGTTATGGTCATTTCTCCTTTCCGGGCAACCTAGGATCCACCCTAGGGCGTTGCTCCACCACATGGAATAGTCAGGGCATAAGAAGTCAACGCCAGAAGCATAAAATACGGTATAAATACAACAGCCTTTCCATCGTATAAAACGAATAATTGCAACCTGTGTGAAGGTTATGGTCATATCTACGTTCCGGGCAACCTAGGCTACACCCTAGGGCGTTGCTCCAACAGATTGAGTAGTTAGGGCCTTAGAAGTCAATGCCCGAAGCACAATATGCAATAAAAATACAACAGTTTTTCCATCGTATAAAACGAATAATTGAAACCAGTGTAAAAGTAATGGTCATTTCTACGTGCCGGCAACCTAGGCTTCACCCTAGGGCGCTGCTCCACCAGATCGAATAGTTAGTGCCCTAAAAGTCAACGCCAGAAGCATAAAATACAATATAAGTAAAACAGTTTTTCCATCGTATAAAACGAATAATTGCAACCAGTATGAAAGTTATGGTTATTTCTACTTTCCGGGCAACCTAGGCTTCACCCTGGGGCGTTGTTCCAACAGATTGAATAGTTAGGGCCTTAGAAGTCAACGCCCGAAGCATGAAATACAAAATAAATAGAACAGTTGTTCCATCGTATAAAACGAATAATTCCTACCAGTGTGAAAGTTATGGTAATTTCTACGTTCCGGGCAACCTAGGTTTCACTCTAGGGCGTTGCTCCACCAGATCGAATAGTTAGGGCCTTAGAAGTCAACGCACGAAGCATAAAATACAAAATAAATAGAACAGTTTTTCCATTGTATAAAACGAATAATTGCTACCAGTGTGAAAGTTATGTTCATTTCTACGTTTCTGACAACCTAGGCTTCACTGTAGGGTGTTGCTCCACCAAATCGAATAGGTAGGGCCATGGAAGTCAACGCCCGAAGCATAAAATACAATAAATATATAAGAGTTTTTCCATCGTATAACAGGAATAATTGCAACCAGTGTGAAAGTGATGGTCATTTCTACGTTCTGGGAAACCTAGGCTTCACTCTAGGGCGTTGCTCCACCACAACGAATAGCTACGGCCTCAGAAGTCAACGCCAGAAGCATAAAATACAGTATAAATACAACAGTTTTTCCATTGTATAGCACGACTAATTGCAACCAGTGCGAAAGTAACGATCATTTCACGTTTCGGGCATCCTAGACTTAACTCTGAGGCGTTGCTCCACCAGATCGAAGAGTTAGGGTCTAAGAAGTCAACACCGGAAGCATAAAATACAATATAAATACAACAGCTTTTCCATCGTAGAAAACGAATAATTGCAACCTGTGTGAAGGTTATGGTCATATCTACGTTCCGGGCAACCTAGGCTTCACTGTAGGGTGTTGCTCCTCAAGATCGAATAGGTAGGGCCATAGAAGTCTACGCCCGAAGCATAAAATGCAATATAAATACAACAGTTTTTCCATCGTATAAAAGGATTAATTGCAACCAGTTTGAAAGTGATGATCATTTCTACGTTCCGGGCAACCTAGGCTTCACTCTAGGGCGTTGCTCCAACAGATCGAACATTTAGGGCCTAAGAAGGCACCGCCAGAAGCATAAAATACAATATAAATATAACAGTTTTTCCATCGTATAAGACGAATAATAGCAACCAGTGTGAAAGTTATGGTCATTTCTAAGTTCGTGGCAACCTAGGCTTCACCCTAGGGCGTTGCTCCAACAGATTGAATTGTTAGGGCCTTAGAAGTCAATGCCCGAAGCATAAAATGCAATAAAGATACAACAGTTCTTCCGTCATATAGCCGGAATAATTGCAACCAGTTTGACAGTGATGGTCATTTCTACGTTCCGGGCAACCTAGGCTTCACGCTAGGGCGTTGCTCCACCAGATCGAATAGTTAGGGCCTTAGAAGTCTACCCCAGAAGCATAAAATACAATAAAGATGCAACAGCTTTTCCATCGTATAAAACGAATAATTTCAACCAGTGTGAATTTTATGGTCATTTCTACATTCCGAGCAACCTAGGCTTCATTCTAGGGCGTTGACCCAACAGATTGAATAGTTAGGGCCTTAGAAGTCAACGCCCGAAGCATAAAATACAATATAAATACAACAGTTTTTCCATCGTATAAAACAATTAATTGCAACCAGTATGAGTGTTATGGTCATTTCTACTTTCCGGCAACCTAGGCTTCACCCTAGGGCGTTGCTCCAACAGATCGAAGAGTTAGGTCCTTAGAAGTCAACGGCCGAAGCACAAAATACAAAATAAATAGAACTGTTTTTCCATCGTATAAAACGAATAATTGCTACCGGTGTGAAAGTTATTTCCATTTCATCGTTCCGGGCAACCTAGGCTTCTCTCTGGGGCGTTGCACCACCTGATCAAACAGTTAGGGCCTTAGAAGTCAACGCCCAAAGCATAAAATACAAAATTAATAGAACAGTTTTTCCATCGTATAAAACGAATAATGGCTTCCAGTGTAAAAGTTATGGTCATTTCTACGTTCCGGGCAACATAGGCTTCTCCCTAGGGCGTTGTTCCACCAGATCGAATAGTTAGGGCCTAAGAAGTGAACGCCAGAAGCATAAAATACAATATAAATACAACAGTTTTTCCATCATATAAAACGAGCAATTGCAACCAGTATGAAAGTTGTGGTCATTTCTACTTTCCGGGCAACCTAGGCTACACCCTAGGGCGTTGCTTCAACAGATTGAATAGTTAGGGCCTTAGAAGTCAATGCCCGAAGCATAAAATGCAATAAAGATACAACAGTTCTTTCATCATATAACCGGAATAATTGCAACCAGTTTGAATGTGATTGTCATTTCTACGTTCCGGGCAACATCGGCTTCACTCTAGGGCGTTGCTCCACCAGATCGAATAGTTAGTGCCTTAGAAGTCAACGCCAGAAGCATAAAAAACAATATAAATACAACAGTTTTTCCATCGTATAAAGCGAATAATTGCAACCAGTTTGAAAGTGATGGTCATTTCTACGTTCCGGGCAACCTAGGCTTCACTCTAGGGCGTTGCTCCACCAGCTCGAATAGTTAGGGCCTTAGAAGTCAACGGCCGAAGCATAAATTACAAAATAAGTAGAACTGTTTTTCCATCGTATAAAACGAATAATTGCTACCGGTGTGAAAGTTATTTCCATTTCTACGTTCCGGGCAACCTAGGCTTCACCCTAGGTCGTTGTTCCACCGGATGGAATATTTATGGCATAAGAGGTGAACGCCTGAAGCATAAGATACAATATAAGTACAACAGTTTTTCTAACGTATAACATGAATAATTGCAAACATTGCAAAAGTAAAGGTCATTTTTACACTCCGAGCAACCTAGGCTTCACGCTAGGGTGTTGATACACCAGATAGCATAGTTAGGGCCTTAGAAGTCAACGACATAAGCATAAAATTCAATAAAGATGCAACAGTTTTTCCATCGTATAACAGGAGTCACTGCAAACAGTGTGAAAGTACTGGTCATTTCTACGTTTCGGGTAACCTAGGCTTCACTCTAGGGCAATGTTCTACCAGATCGAACAGTTAGAGCCTAAGAAGGCAACGCCAGAAGCATAAAGTACAATATAAATATAACAGTTTTTCCATCGTATAAAACAAATAATAGCAACCAGTGTGAAAGTTATGGTCATTTCTACGTTCCGGGCAACCTAGGCTTCACCTCAGGGCGTTGTTCCACCAGATCGAATAGCTAGGGCCTAAGAAGTGAACGCCAGCGGCATAAAATACAATATAAATACAACAGTTTTTCCATCATATAGAACGAATAATTGCCACCAGTATGAAAGTTATGGTCATTTCTACGTTCCGGGCAACCTAGGCTTCACTCTATTGCGTTCTTCCACCACATCGAATAGCTACGGCCTCATAAGTCAACGTCTGAAGCATAAAATACAATAAAAATGCAACAGTCTTTCCATCCTGTAACAGGAATAATTGCAACCCTTGTGAAGGTGATGGTCATTTGTACGTTCCAGGCAACCTAGGCTTCACTCTAGGGCGTTGTTCCACCAGCTCGAATTGTTAGGGCCTAAGAAGTCAACGCCAGAAGCATAAGATACAATATAAATATAACAGCTTTTCCATCGTATAGAACGAATAATAGCAACCAGTGTGAAAGTTATGGTCATTTCTACGTTCCGGGCAACCTAGGCTTCACTCTAGGGCGTTGTTCCACCAGATCGAACAGCTAGGGCCTAAGAAGGCAACGCCAGAAGCATAAAACACAATATAAATATAACAGTTTCACCATCGTATAAAACGAATAATAGCGACCAGTGTGAAAGTTATGGTCATTTCTACGTTCCCGGCAACCTAGGCTTCACACCAGGGCGTTGTTCCACCAGATCGAATAGTTAGTGCCTAAGAAGTGAACGCCAGCAGCATAAAATACAATATAAATGCAACAGTTTTTCCATCATATAAAACGAATAATTGCAACCAGTATGAAAGTTATGGTCATTTCTACGTTCCGAGCAACCTAGGCTACACCCTAGGGCGTTGCTCCAACAGATTGAATAATTAGGGCCTTAGAAGTCAATGCCCGAAGCACAATATGCAATAAAAATACAACAGTTTTTCCATTATATAACAGGAGTAATTGCAAACAGTTTGAAAGTGATGGTCATTTCTACGTTCCGGGCAACCTCGGCTTCACTCTAGGGCGTTGCACCACCAGATCAAACAGTTAGGGCCTTAGAAGTCAACGCCCAAAGCATAAAATACAATATTAATAGAACAGTTTTTCCATCGTATAAAACGAATAATGGCTTCCAGTGTAAAAGTTATGGTCATTTCTACGTTCCAGGCAACCTAGGCTTCTCCCTAGGGCGTTGTTCCACCAGATCGAATAGTTAGGGCCTAAGAAGTGAACGCCAGAAGCATAAAATACAATATAAATACAACAGTTTTTCCATCATATAAAACGAGTAATTGCAACCAGTATGAAAGTTGTGGTCATTTCTACTTTCCGGGCAACCTAGGCTACACCCTAGGGCGTTGCTTCAACAGATTGAATAGTTAGGGCCTTAGAAGTCAATGCCCGAAGCATAAAATGCAATAAAGATACAACAGTTCTTTCATCATATAACCGGAATAATTGCAACCAGTTTGAATGTGATTGTCATTTCTACGTTCCGGGCAACCTCGGCTTCACTCTAGGGCGTTGCTCCACCAGATCGAATAGTTAGTGCCTTAGAAGTCAACGCCAGAAGCATAAAAAACAATATAAATACAACAGTTTTTCCATCGTATAAAGCGAATAATTGCAACCAGTTTGAAAGTGATGGTCATTTCTACGTTCCGGGCAACCTAGGCTTCACTCTAGGGCGTTGCTCCACCAGCTCGAATAGTTAGGGCCTTAGAAGTCAACGGCCGAAGCATAAATTACAAAATAAGTAGAACTGTTTTTCCATCGTATAAAACGAATAATTGCTACCGGTGTGAAAGTTATTTCCATTTCTACGTTCCGGGCAACCTAGGCTTCACCCTAGGTCGTTGTTCCACCAGATGGAATATTTATGGCATAAGAGGTGAACGCCTGAAGCATAAGATACAATATAAGTACAACAGTTTTTCTAACGTATAACATGAATAATTGCAAACATTGCAAAAGTAAAGGTCATTTTTACACTCCGAGCAACCTAGGCTTCACGCTAGGGCGTTGATACACCAGATAGCATAGTTAGGGCCTTAGAAGTCAACGACATAAGCATAAAATTCAATAAAGATGCAACAGTTTTTCCATCGTATAACAGGAGTCACTGCAAACAGTGTGAAAGTACTGGTCATTTCTACGTTTCGGGTAACCTAGGCTTCACTCTAGGGCAATGTTCTACCAGATCGAACAGTTAGAGCCTAAGAAGGCAACGCCAGAAGCATAAAGTACAATATAAATATAACAGTTTTTCCATCGTATAAAACAAATAATAGCAACCAGTGTGAAAGTTATGGTCATTTCTACGTTCCGGGCAACCTAGGCTTCACCTCAGGGCGTTGTTCCACCAGATCGAATAGCTAGGGCCTAAGAAGTGAACGCCAGCGGCATAAAATACAATATAAATACAACAGTTTTTCCATCATATAGAACGAATAATTGCCACCAGTATGAAAGTTATGGTCATTTCTACGTTCCGGGCAACCTAGGCTTCACTCTATGGCGTTCTTCCACCACATCGAATAGCTACGGCCTCATAAGTCAACGTCTGAAGCATAAAATACAATAAAAATGCAACAGTCTTTCCATCCTGTAACAGGAATAATTGCAAGCCTTGTGAAGGTGATGGTCATTTGTACGTTCCAGGCAACCTAGGCTTCACTCTAGGGCGTTGTTCCACCAGCTCGAATTGTTAGGGCCTAAGAAGTCAACGCCAGAAGCATAAGATACAATATAAATATAACAGCTTTTCCATCGTATAGAACGAATAATAGCAACCAGTGTGAAAGTTATGGTCATTTCTACGTTCCGGGCAACCTAGGCTTCACTCTAGGGCGTTGTTCCACCAGATCGAACAGCTAGGGCCTAAGAAGGCAACGCCAGAAGCATAAAACACAATATAAATATAACAGTTTCACCATCGTATAAAACGAATAATAGCGACCAGTGTGAAAGTTATGGTCATTTCTACGTTCCCGGCAACCTAGGCTTCACACCAGGGCGTTGTTCCACCAGATCGAATAGTTAGTGCCTAAGAAGTGAACGCCAGCAGCATAAAATACAATATAAATGCAACAGTTTTTCCATCATATAAAACGAATAATTGCAACCAGTATGAAAGTTATGGTCATTTCTACGTTCCGAGCAACCTAGGCTACACCCTAGGGCGTTGCTCCAACAGATTGAATAATTAGGGCCTTAGAAGTCAATGCCCGAAGCACAATATGCAATAAAAATACAACAGTTTTTCCATTATATAACAGGAGTAATTGCATACAGTTTGAAAGTGATGGTCATTTCTACGTTCCGGGCAACCTCGGCTTCACTCTAGTGCGTTGCTCCACCAGATCGAATAGTTAGTGCCTTAGAAGTCAACGCCAGAAGCATAAAATACAATATAAATACAACAGATTTTCCATCGTATAAAACGAGTAATTGCAACCAGTATGAAAGTTAATGTCATTTCAACTTTCCGGGCAACCTAGGCTTCTGCCTAGGGCGTTGCTCCAACAGATTGAATAGTTAGGGCCTTCGAAGTCATCGGCGGAAGCATAAAATGCAATAAAAATACAACAGTTTTTCCATCGTATAAAAGGATTAATTGCAACCAGTTTTGAAAGTGTTGGTCATTTCTACGTTCCGGGCAACCTAGGCTTCACTCTAGGGCATTGCTCCACCAGATCGAATAGTTTGTGCCTTAGAACTCAACGCCAGAAGCATTAAATACAATATAAATACAACAGTTTTTCCATCGTATAAAACGAATGATTGCTACCAGTATGGAAGTGATGGTCATTTCTACGTTCCGGGCAACCTAGGCCTCACTCTAGGGTGTTGTTCCACCAGATTGAATAGTTAGGGCCTTAGAAATCAACGCCAGAAGCATAAAATACAATTTAAATATAACAGTTTTTCCATCGTATAAAACGAATAATTTCAACCAGTGTGAATGTTATGGTCATTTTTACATTCCGAGCTACCTAGGCTTCACTCTAGGGCGTTGATACACCAGATAGAATAGTTAGGGCCTTAGAAGTCAACGCCAGAAGCATAAAATTCAATAAAGATGCATCAGTTTTTCCATCGTATAACAGGGTTCACTGCAAACAGTGTGAAAGTACTGGTCATTTCCACGTTCCGGGTAACCTAGGCTTAACCCTAGGGCGTTGCTCCAACAGATCGAATAGTTAGGGCATAAGAAGTCAACGCCAGAAGCATAAAATACGGTATAAATACAACAGCTTTTCCATCGTATAAAACGAATAATTGCAACCAGTGTGAAAGTTATAGTCATTTCTACTTTCCGGGCAACCTAGGCTTCACTCTAGGGCGTTGCTCCACCAAATCGAATAGTTAGGGCCTTAGAAGTCAACGCCAGAAGCATAAAATACAATAAAGATGCAACAGTTTTTCCGTCGTATATCAGGAAATATTGCAACCAGTGTGAAAGTAATGGCATATCATTGTTCCGGGCAACCTAGGCTTCACTCTAGGGCGCTGCTCCACCAAATCGAATAGCTAGGGCCTTAGGAGTCAACGCCAGAAGCATAAAATTCACTATAAATACAACAGTTTTTCCATCGTATAAAACGAATAATTCCTACCAGTGTGAAAGATATGGTAATTTCTACGTTCCGGCCAACCTAGGTTTCACTATAGGACGTTGCTCCACCAGATCGCATAGCTAGGGACTTAGAATTCAACGCCATAAGAACAAAATACAATACAAGTACAACAGTTTTTCCATCGTATAAAATGAATAATTGGAAACATTGTGAAAGTAATAGTCATTTCTACGTCCCAGGCAACGTAGGCGTCACTCTAGGGCGTTACTCCACCACATCTAATAGCTACGGCCTTAGCAGTCAACGCTAGAAGCATAAATTACAATAAAAATGCAACAGTTTTTCCAACGTATAGCATGAATAATTGCAACCGGTGTGAATGTTATGGTCATTTCTACGTTCCTTGCAACCTAGGCTTGACTTTAGGGTGTTGCTCCACCAGATCGAATAGGTCGGGCCATAGAAGTCAACGCCCGAAGCATAAAATACAAAATAAATGGAACAGTTTTTCCATTGTATAAAACGAATAATTGCTACCAGTGTGAAAGTTATGTTCATTTCTACGTTCCGGGCAACCTAGGCTTGACTGTAGGGCGTTGCTCCACCAGATCGAATAGGTAGGGCCATAGAAGTCAACGCCCGAAGCATAAAATACATTAAATATACAAGAGCTTTTCCATCGTATAACAGGAATAATTGCAACCAGTGTGAAAGTGATGGTCATTTCTACGTTCCGGGCAACCTAGGCTACACTCTAGGGCGTTGTTCCACCAGATCGAAAAGGTAGGGCCTAAGAAGTCAACGCCAGAAGCATAAAATACAATATAAATATAACAGTTTTTCCATCGTATAAAACGAATAATAGCAACCAGTGTGAAAGTTCTGGTCATTTCTACGTTCCGGGCAACCTAGGCTTCACTCTAGGGCGTCGCTCCACCAGATCGAATAGTTAGGGCCTTAGAAGTCAACGCCCGTAGCACAAAATACTATAAAAATACAACAGTCTTTCCATCCTATAACAGGAATAATTGCAACCAGTTTGAATGTGATTGTCATTTCTACGTTCCGGGCAACCTCGGCTTCACTCTAGGGCGTTGCTCCACCAGATCGAATAGTTAGTGCCTTAGAAGTCAACGCCAGAAGCATAAAAAACAATATAAATACAACAGTTTTTCCATCGTATAAAGCGAATAATTGCAACCAGTTTGAAAGTGATGGTCATTTCTACGTTCCGGGCAACCTAGGCTTCACTCTAGGGCGTTGCTCCACCAGCTCGAATAGATAGGGCCTTAGAAGTCTACTCCAGAAGCATAAAATACAATAAAGGTGCAACAGCTTTTCAATCGTATAAAACGAATAATTTCAACCAGTGTGAATGTTATGGTCATTTCTACATTCCGAGCAACCTAGGCTTCATTCTAGGGCGTTGACCCAACAGATTGAATAGTTAGGGCCTTAGAAGTCAACGCCCGAAGCATAAAATACAATATAAATACAACAGTTTTTCCATCGTATAAAACGAATAATTGCAACCAGTATGAGTGTTATGGTCATTTCTACTTTCCGGCAACCTAGGCTTCACCATAGGGCGTTGTTCCACCAGATCGAATAGTTAGGGCCTAAGAAGTGAACGCCAGAAGCATAAAATACAATATAAATACAACAGTTTTTCCATCATATAAAACGAATAATTGCAACCAGTATGAAAGTTATGGACATTTCTACTTTCCGGGCAACCAAGGCTTCACCCTAGGCGTTGCTCCAAGAGATCGAATAGTTAGGGCCTCAGAAGCCAACGCCAGAAGCATAAAATACAATATAAATACAACAGTTTTTCCATGTATAGAACGAATAATTGCTATCTGTGTGAAAGTTATGGTCATTTCCACGTTCCGGGATACCTAGGCTTCACTCTAGGGCGTTGCTCCACCAGATCGAATAGTTAGGGCCTTAGAAGTCAACGCCCGAAGCATAAAATGCAATAAAAATACAACAGTTTTTCCATCGTATAAGAGGAATAATTGTAACTAGTTTGAAAGTGATGGTCATTTCTTCGTTCCGGGCAACCTAGACTTCACTCTAGTGCGTTGCTCCACCAGATCGAATGGTTAAGGCCTAAGAAGTGAACGCCAGAAGCATAAAATACCATATAAATACAACAGTTTTTCCTTCGTATAAAACGGATAATTGAAACCAGCATGAAAGTTATGGTCATTTCTACTTCCCGGGCAACCTAGGATCCACCCTAGGGCGTTGCTCCAACAGATTGAAAAGTTAGTGCCTAAGAAGTGAACGCCAGAAGCATAAAATACAATATAAATACAACAGTTTTTCCATCGTATAACAGGAATAATTGCAACCAGTTTGAAAGTTATGGTCATTTCTACTTTCCGGGCAACCTAGGCTTCACCCTAGGGCGTTGTTCCACCCGATCGAATAGTTAGGGCCTAACAAGTGAACGCCAGAAGCGTAAAATACAATATAAATACAACAGTTGTTCCATCGTCTTAAAACGAATAATAGCAACCTGTGTGAAAGTTATGGTCACTTCTACGTTCCGGGCAACCTAGGCTTCACTCTAGGGCGTTGCTCCACCAGATCGAATAGTTAGGGCCTAAGAAGTCAACACCAGGAGCATAAAATACAATCTAAATACTACAGGTTTTCCATCCTATAATATGAATAATTGCAACCATTGTGAAAGTGATGGTCATTTCTACGTTCCGGGCAACCTAGACTTCACTCTAGGGCGTGTTCCACCAGATCGAATAGCTAGGGCCTATGAAGTCAGCGCTAGAAGCATAAAATACAATATAAATATAACAGTTTTTCCATCGAATAAAACGAATAATAGCCACCAGTGTGAAGGTTCTGGTCATTTCTATGTTCCGGGCAACCTAAGCTTCACTCTAGGGCGGTGCTCCACCAGATCGAACAGTTAGTGCCTTAGAAGTCAACGCCAGAAGCATAAAATACAATATAAATACAACAGTTTTTCCATCGTATAAAACGAATAATTGCAACCAGTATGAAAGTCATGATCATTTCTACGTTCCGGGAAACCAAGGCTTCACTCTAGGGCGTTGCTCCAGCAGATCGAATAGTTAGTGTCTCAGAAGTCAACGCCAGAAGCATAAAATACAATATAAATACAACAGTTTTTCCGTCGTATAAAACGAATAATTGCAACCAGTGTGAAAGTTATTTTCATTTCTACTTTCCGGGCAACCTAGGATTCACCCTAGGGCGTTGCTCCAACAGATTGAATAGTTAGTGCCTTAGAAGTCAACGCCCGAAGCATAAAATGCAATAAAAATACAACAGTTTTTCCATCGTATAACAGGAATAATTGTAACCAGTTTGAAAGTGATGGTCATTTCTTCGTTCCGGGCAACCTAGACTTCACTCTAGTGCGTTGCTCCACCAGATCGAATGGTTAAGGCCTAAGAAGTGAACGCCAGAAGCATAAAATACCATATAAATACAAAAGTTTTTCCTTCGTATAAAACGGATAATTGAAACCAGTATGAAAGTTATGGTCATTTCTACTTCCCGGGCAACCTAGGATTCACCCTAGGGCGTTGCTCCAACAGATCGAATAGTTAGGGCCTCAGAAGCCAATGCCAGAAGCATAAAATACAATATAAATACAACAGTTTTTCCATCGTATAAAACGAATAATTGTAACCACTATGAAAGTTATGGTCATTTCTACTATCCGGGCAACCTAGGCTTCAATCTATGGCGTTGTTCCACCAGATCGAATAGACAGGGCCTAAGAAGTCAACGCCAGAAGCATAAAATACAAAATAAATAGAACAGTTTTTCCATGTATAGAACGAATAATTGCTATCTGTGTGAAAGTTATGGTCATTTCCACGTTCCGGGATACCTAGGCTTCACTCTAGGGCGTTGCTCCACCAGATCGAATAGTTAGGGCCTAAGAAGTGAACGCCAGAAGCATAAAATACCATATAAATACAACAGTTTTTCCTTCGTATAAAACGGATAATTGCAACCAGTATGAAAGTTATGGTCATTTCTACTTCCCGGGCAACCTAGGATTCACCCTAGGGCGTTGCTCCAACAGATTGAAAAGTTAGTGCCTAAGAAGTGAACGCCAGAAGCATAAAATACAATATAAATACAACAGTTTTTCCATCGTATAAACCGGATAATTGCAACCAGTGTGAAAGTTATGGTCACTTCTACGTTCCGGGCAACCTAGACTTCACTCTAGGGCGTTGCCCCACCAGATCGAATAGCTAGTGCCTTAGAATTCAACGCCACAAGCATAAAATACAATATAAGCACAACAGTTTTTCCGTCGTATAAAACGAATAATTACAACCAGTATGAAAGTGATGGTAATTTCTACGTTCCGGGAAACCAAGGCTTCACTCTAAGGCGTTGCTCCGCCAGATCGAATAGTTATGGCCTAAGAAGTCAACGCCAGAAGCATAAAATACAATATACAAGCAACAGCTTTTCCTTCGTATAAAACGGATAATTGCAACCAGTATGAAAGTTATGGTCATTTCTACTTCGCGGGCAACCTAGGATCCACCCTAGGGCGTTGCTCCAACAGATTGAAAAGTTAGTGCCTAAGAAGTGAACGCCAGAAGCATAAAATACAATATAAATACAACAGTTTTTCCATCGTATAACAGGAATAATTGCAACCAGTTTGAAAGTTATGGTCATTTCTACTTTCCGGGCAACCTAGGCTTCACCCTAGGGCGTTGTTCCACCCGATCGAATAGTTAGGGCCTAAGAAGTGAACGCCAGAAGCGTAAAATACAATATAAATACAACAGTTGTTCCATCGTCTTAAAACGAATAGTAGCAACCTGTGTGAAAGTTATGTTCACTTCTACGTTCCGGGCAACCTAGGCTTCACTCTAGGGCGTTGCTCCACCAGATCGAATAGTTAGGGCCTAAGAAGTCAACACCAGGAGCATAAAATACAATCTAAATACTACAGGCTTTCCATCCTATAATATGAATAATTGCAACCATTGTGAAAGTGATGGTCATTTCTACGTTCCGGGCAACCTAGACTTCACTCTAGGGCGTGTTCCACCAGTTCGAATAGCTAGGGCCTATGAAGTCAGCGCTAGAAGCATAAAATACAATATAAATATAACAGTTTTTCCATCGAATAAAACGAATAATAGCCACCAGTGTGAAGGTTATGGTCATTTCTATGTTCCGGGCAACCTAAGCTTCACTCTAGGGCGGTGCTCCACCAGATCGAACAGTTAGTGCCTTAGAAGTCAACGCCAGAAGCATAAAATACAATATAAATACAACAGCTTTTCCATCGTATAAAACGAATAATTGCAACCAGTATGAAAGTCATGATCATTTCTACGTTCCGGGAAACCAAGGCTTCACTCTAGGGCGTTGCTCCAGCAGATCGAATAGGTAGTGCCTCAGAAGTCAACGCCAGAAGCATAAAATACAATATAAATACAACAGTTTTTCCATCGTATAAAACGAATAATTGCAACCAGTGTGAAAGTTATTTTCATTTCTACTTTCCGGGCAACCTAGGATTCACCCTAGGGCGTTGCTCCAACAGATTGAATAGTTAGTGCCTTAGAAGTCAACGCCCGAAGCATCAAATGCAATAAAAATACAACAGTTTTTCCATCATATAACAGGAGTAATAGCAACCAGTTTGAAAGTGATGGTCATTTCTACGTTCCGGACACCCTAGGCTTCACTCTGGGGCGTTGCTCCACCATATCGAATACTTAGTGCCTTAGAAGTCAACGCCAGAAGCATAAAATACAATATAAATACAACAGTTTTTCCATCGTATAACAGGAATAATTGCAACCAGTTTGATAGTTATGGTCATTTCTACTTTCCGGGCAACCTAGGCTTCACCCTAGGGCGTTGTTACACCCGATCGAATAGCTAGGGCCTAAGAAGTGAACGCCAGAAGCATATAATACAATATAAATACAACAGTTTTTCCATCGTATAAAACGAATAATTGCAACCAGTGTGAAAGTTATGGTCATTTCTACGTTCCGGGCAACCTAGGCTTCACTCTAGGGCGTTCCTCCAACAGATCGTATAGCTGGTGCCTTAGAAGTCAACGTCAGAAGCATAAAATACAATATAAATACAACAGTTTTTCCATCGTATAAAACGAATAATTGCAACCAGTGTGAAAGTTATGGTCATTTCCACGTTCCGGGATACCTAGGCTTCACTCTAGGGCGTTGCTCCACCAGATCGAATAGTTAGGGCCTTAGAAGTCAACGCCCGAAGCATAAAATGCAATAAAAATACAACAGTTTTTCCATCGTATAAGAGGAATAATTGTAACTAGTTTGAAAGTGATGGTCATTTCTTCGTTCCGGGCAACCTAGACTTCACTCTAGTGCGTTGCTCCACCAGATCGAATGGTTAAGGCCTAAGAAGTGAACGCCAGCAGCATAAAATACCATATAAATACAACAGTTTTTCCTTCGTATAAAACGGATAATTGCAACCAGTATGAAAGTTATGGTCATTTCTACTTCCCCGGCAACCTAGGATTCACCCTAGGGCGTTGCTCCAACAGATTGAAAAGTTAGTGCCTAAGAAGTGAACGCCAGAAGCATAAAATACAATATAAATACAACAGTTTTTCCATCGTATAAACCGGATAATTGCAACCAGTGTGAAAGTTATGGTCACTTCTACGTTCCGGGCAACCTAGACTTCACTCTAGGGCGTTGCCCCACCAGATCGAATAGTTAGTGCCTTAGAATTCAACGCCACAAGCATAAAATACAATATAAGCACAACAGTTTTTCCGTCGTATAAAACGAATAATTACAACCAGTATGAAAGTGATGGTAATTTCTACGTTCCGGGAAACCAAGGCTTCACGCTAAGGCGTTGCTCCACCAGATCGAATAGTTATGGCCTAAGAAGTCAACGCTAGAAGCATAAAATACAATATACAAGCAACAGCTTTTCCTTCGTATAAAACGGATAATTGCAACCAGTATGAAAGTTATGGTCATTTCTACTTCCCGGGCAACCTAGGATCCACCCTAGGGCGTTGCTCCAACAGATTGAAAAGTTAGTGCCTAAGAAGTGAACGCCAGAAGCATAAAATACAATATAAATACAACAGTTTTTCCATCGTATAACAGGAATAATTGCAACCAGTTTGAAAGTTATGGTCATTTCTACTTTCCGGGCAACCTAGGCTTCACCCTAGGGCGTTGTTCCACCCGATCGAATAGTTAGGGCCTAACAAGTGAACGCCAGAAGCGTAAAATACAATATAAATACAACAGTTGTTCCATCGTCTTAAAACGAATAATAGCAACCTGTGTGAAAGTTATGGTCACTTCTACGTTCCGGGCAACCTAGGCTTCACTCTAGGGCGTTGCTCCACCAGATCGAATAGTTAGGGCCTAAGAAGTCAACACCAGGAGCATAAAATACAATCTAAATGCTACAGGTTTTCCATCCTATAATATGAATAATTGCAACCATTGTGAAAGTGATGGTCATTTCTACGTTCCGGGCAACCTAGACTTCACTCTAGGGCGTGTTCCACCAGATCGAATAGCTAGGGCCTATGAAGTCAGCGCTAGAAGCATAAAATACAATATAAATATAACAGTTTTTCCATCGAATAAAACGAATAATAGCCACCAGTGTGAAGGTTATGGTCATTTCTATGTTCCGGGCAACCTAAGCTTCACTCTAGGGCGGTGCTCCACCAGATCGAACAGTTAGTGCCTTAGAAGTCAACGCCAGAAGCATAAAATACAATATAAATACAACAGCTTTTCCATCGTATAAAACGAATAATTGCAACCAGTATGAAAGTCATGATCATTTCTACGTTCCGGGAAACCAAGGCTTCACTCTAGGGCGTTGCTCCAGCAGATCGAATAGTTAGTGCCTCAGAAGTCAACGCCAGAAGCATAAAATACAATATAAATACAACAGTTTTTCCATCGTATAAAACGAATAATTGCAACCAGTGTGAAAGTTATTTTCATTTCTACTTTCCGGGCAACCTAGGATTCACCCTAGGGCGTTGCTCCAACAGATTGAATAGTTAGTGCCTTATAAGTCAACGCCCGAAGCATCAAATGCAATAAAAATACAACAGTTTTTCCATCATATAACAGGAGTAATAGCAACCAGTTTGAAAGTGATGGTCATTTCTACGTTCCGGACACCCTAGGCTTCACCCTAGGGCGTTGTTACACCCGATCGAATAGCTAGGGCCTAAGAAGTGAACGCCAGAAGCATATAATACAATATAAATACAACAGTTTTTCCATCGTATAAAACGAATAATTGCAACCAGTGTGAAAGTTATGGTCATTTCTACGTTCCGGGCAACCTAGGCTTCACTCTAGGGCGTTCCTCCAACAGATCGTATAGCTGGTGCCTTAGAAGTCAACGTCAGAAGCATAAAATACAATATAAATACAACAGTTTTTCCATCGTATAAAACGAATAATTGCAACCAGTGTGAAAGTTATGGTCATTTCCACGTTCCGGGATACCTAGGCTTCACTCTAGGGCGTTGCTCCACCAGATCGAATAGTTAGGGCCTTAGAAGTCAACGCCCGAAGCATAAAATGCAATAAAAATACAACAGTTTTTCCATCGTATAAGAGGAATAATTGTAACTAGTTTGAAAGTGATGGTCATTTCTTCGTTCCGGGCAACCTAGACTTCACTCTAGTGCGTTGCTCCACCAGATCGAATGGTTAAGGCCTAAGAAGTGAACGCCAGAAGCATAAAATACCATATAAATACAACAGTTTTTCCTTCGTATAAAACGGATAATTGCAACCAGTATGAAAGTTATGGTCATTTCTACTTCCCCGGCAACCTAGGATTCACCCTATGGCGTTGCTCCAACAGATTGAAAAGTTAGTGCCTAAGAAGTGAACGCCAGAAGCATAAAATACAATATAAATACAACAGTTTTTCCATCGTATAAACCGGATAATTGCAACCAGTGTGAAAGTTATGGTCACTTCTACGTTCCGGGCAACCTAGACTTCACTCTAGGGCGTTGCCCCACCAGATCGAATAGTTAGTGCCTTAGAATTCAACGCCACAAGCATAAAATACAATATAAGCACAACAGTTTTTCCGTCGTATAAAACGAATAATTACAACCAGTATGAAAGTGATGGTAATTTCTACGTTCCGGGAAACCAAGGCTTCACTCTAAGGCGTTGCTCCACCAGATCGAATAGTTATGGCCTAAGAAGTCAACGCTAGAAGCATAAAATACAATATACAAGCAACAGCTTTTCCTTCGTATAAAACGGATAATTGCAACCAGTATGAAAGTTATGGTCATTTCTACTTCCCGGGCAACCTAGGATCCACCCTAGGGCGTTGCTCCAACAGATTGAAAAGTTAGTGCCTAAGAAGTGAACGCCAGAAGCATAAAATACAATATAAATACAACAGTTTTTCCATCGTATAACAGGAATAATTGCAACCAGTTTGAAAGTTATGGTCATTTCTACTTTCCGGGCAACCTAGGCTTCACCCTAGGGCGTTGTTCCACCCGATCGAATAGTTAGGGCCTAACAAGTGAACGCCAGAAGCGTAAAATACAATATAAATACAACAGTTGTTCCATCGTCTTAAAACGAATAATAGCAACCTGTGTGAAAGTTATGGTCACTTCTACGTTCCGGGCAGCCTAGGCTTCACTCTAGGGCGTTGCTCCACCAGATCGAATAGTTAGGGCCTAAGAAGTCAACACCAGGAGCATAAAATACAATCTAAATGCTACAGGTTTTCCATCCTATAATATGAATAATTGCAACCATTGTGAAAGTGATGGTCATTTCTACGTTCCGGGCAACCTAGACTTCACTCTAGGGCGTGTTCCACCAGATCGAATAGCTAGGGCCTATGAAGTCAGCGCTAGAAGCATAAAATACAATATAAATATAACAGTTTTTCCATCGAATAAAACGAATAATAGCCACCAGTGTGAAGGTTATGGTCATTTCTATGTTCCGGGCAACCTAAGCTTCACTCTAGGGCGGTGCTCCACCAGATCGAACAGTTAGTGCCTTAGAAGTCAACGCCAGAAGCATAAAATACAATATAAATACAACAGTTTTTCCATCGTATAAAACGAATAATTGCAACCAGTATGAAAGTCATGATCATTTCTACGTTCCGGGAAACCAAGGCTTCACTCTAGGGCGTTGCTCCAGCAGATCGAATAGTTAGTGCCTCAGAAGTCAACGCCAGAAGCATAAAATACAATATAAATACAACAGTTTTTCCATCGTATAAAACGAATAATTGCAACCAGTGTGAAAGTTATTTTCATTTCTACTTTCCGGGCAACCTAGGATTCACCCTAGGGCGTTGCTCCAACAGATTGAATAGTTAGTGCCTTAGAAGTCAACGTCCGAAGCATAAAATGCAATAAAAATACAACAGTTTTTCCATCGTATAACAGGAATAATTGTAACCAGTTTGAAAGTGATGGTCATTTCTTCGTTCCGGGCAACCTAGACTTCACTCTAGTGCGTTGCTCCACCAGATCGAATGGTTAAGGCCTAAGAAGTGAACGCCAGAAGCATAAAATACCATATAAATACAAAAGTTTTTCCTTCGTATAAAACGGATAATTGAAACCAGTATGAAAGTTATGGTCATTTCTACTTCCCGGGCAACCTAGGATTCACCCTAGGGCGTTGCTCCAACAGATCGAATAGTTAGGGCCTCAGAAGCCAATGCCAGAAGCATAAAATACAATATAAATACAACAGTTTTTCCATCGTATAAAACGAATAATTGCAACCACTATGAAAGTTATGGTCATTTCTACTATCCGGGCAACCTAGGCTTCAATCTATGGCGTTGTTCCACCAGATCGAATAGACAGGGCCTAAGAAGTCAACGCCAGAAGCATAAAATACAAAATAAATAGAACAGTTTTTCCATGTATAGAACGAATAATTGCTATCTGTGTGAAAGTTATGGTCATTTCCACGTTCCGGGATACCTAGGCTTCACTCTAGGGCGTTGCTCCACCAGATCGAATAGTTAGGGCCTTAGAAGTCAACGCCCGAAGCATAAAATGCAATAAAAATACAACAGTTTTTCCATCGTATAACAGGAATAATTGTAACCAGTGTGAAAGTTATGGTCATTTCTACCTTCCGGGCAACCTAGGCTTCACTCTAGGGCGTTCCTCCAACAGATCGTATAGCTGGTGCCTTAGAAGTCAACGTCAGAAGCATAAAATACAATATAAATACAACAGTTATTCCATCGTATAAAACGAATAATTGCAACCAGTGTGAAAGTTATGGTCATTTCTACGTTCCGGACAACCTAGGCTTCACTCTAGGTCGTTGCTCCACCAGATCGAATAGTTGGTGCCTTAGAAGTCAACGTCAGAAGCATAAAATACAATACAAGTACAACAGTTTTTCCATCATATAAAATGAATAATTGCAACCAGTATGAAAGTTATGGACATTTCTACTTTCCGGGCAACCTAGGGTTCACCCTAGGGCGTTGCTCCAACAGATCGAATAGTTAGGGCCTCAGAAGTCAACGCCAGAAGCATAAAATACAATATAAATACAACAGTTTTTCCATCGTATAAAACGAATAATTGCAACCAGTATGAAAGTTATGGTCATTTCTACTTTCCGGGCAACCTAGGATTCACCCTAGGGCGTTGCTCCACCAGATCGAATAGTTAGGGACTAAGAAGCCAACACCAGGAGCATAGAATACAATATAAATACAACAGGTTTTCCATCCTATAATATGAATAATTGCAACCAGTGTGAAAGTGATGGTCACTTCTACGTTCCGGGCAACCTAGACTTCACTCTAGGGCGCTGTTCCACCAGATGGAATAGGTAGGGCCTAAGAAGTCAGCGCCAGAAGCGTAAAATACAATATAAATATAACATTTTTTCCATCGAATACAACGAATAATAGCCACCAGTGTGAAGGTTCTGGTCATTTCTATGTTCCGGGCAACCTAAGCTTCACTCTAGGGCGTTGCTCCACCAGATCGAACAGTTAGTGCCTTAGAAGTCAACGCCAGAAGCATAAAATACAATATAAATACAACAGTTTTTCCATCGTATAAAACGAATAATTGCAACCAGTATGAAAGTCATGGTCATTTCTACGTTCCGGGAAACCAAGGCTTCACTCTAGGGCGTTGCTCCAACAGATCGAATAGTTAGGGCCTCAGAAGTCAACGCCAGAAGCATAAAATACAATATAAATACAACAGTTTTTCCATCGTATAAAACGAATAATTGTAACCACTATGAAACTTATGGTCATTTCTACTATCCGGGCAACCTAGGCTTCACCCTAGGGCGTTGCTCCACCAGATCGAATAGTTAGGGCCTTAGAAGTCAACGCCAGAAGCATAAGGTACAATATAAATACAACAGCTTTTCCATCGTATAACAGGAACAATAGCAACCAGTGTGAAAGGTATGGTCATTTCTACGTTCCGGGCATCCTAGGCGTCACTCGAAGGCGTTGCTCCACCAGATCGAATAGTTAGGGCCTAAGAAGTCAACGCCAGAAGCATAAAATACAATATAAATGCAACAGCTTTTCCATCGTATAAAATGAATAATTGCAAAGAGTGTGAAGGTAATGGTCATTTCTACGTTCCGGGCAACCTAGGTTTCACTCTAGGGCGTTGCTCCAGCAGATCGAATAGTTAGTGCCTTAGAATTCAACGCCACAAGCATAAAATACAATATAAGCACAACAGTTTTTCCGTCGTATAAAACGAATAATTGCAACCAGTATGAAAGTTATGGTCATTTCTACGTTCCGGGCAACCTAGGCTTCACTCTAGGGCGTTGCTCCACCAGATCGAATAGTTGGTGCCTTAGAAGTCAACGTCAGAAGCATAAAATACAATACAAATACAACGGTTTTTCCATCGTATAAAACGAATAATTGCAACCAGTATGAAAGTTATGGACATTTCTACTTTCCGGGCAGCCTAGGCTTCACCCTAGGGCGTTGCTCCAACAGATTGATTAGTTAGGGCCTTAGAAGTCAACGCCCGAAGCATAAAATGCAATAAAAATGTAACAGTTTTTCCATCGTATAACAGGAATAATTGTAACAAGTTTGAAAGTGATGGTCAGTTCTACGTTCCGGGCAACCTAGGCTTCACTCTAGGGCGTTGCTCCACCAGATCGAATAGTTAAGGGCTAAGAAGTCAACACCAGGAGCATAAAATACAATCTAAATACAACAGGTTTTCCATCCTATAATATGAGTAATTGCAACCAGTGTGAAAGTGATGGTCATTTCTACGTTCCGGGCAACCTAGGCTTCACTCTAGGGCGTTCCTCCAACAGATCGTATAGTTGGTGCCTTAGAAGTCAACGTCAGAAGCATAAAATACAATATAAATACAACAGTTTTTCCATCGTATAAAACGAATAATTGCAACCAGTGTGAAAGTTATGGTCATTTCTACGTTCCGGGCAACCTAGGCTTCACTCTAGGGCGTTGCTCCACCAGATCGAAGAGTTGGTGCCTTAGAAGTCAACGTCAGAAGCATAAAATACAATATAAGTACAACAGTTTTTCCATCATATAAAACGAATAATTGCAACCAGTATGAAAGTTATGGACATTTCTACTTTCCGGGCAACCTAGGCTTCACCCTAGGGCGTTGCTCCAACAAATCGAATTGTCAGGGCCTCAGAAGTCATCGCCAGAAGCATAAAATACAATATAAATACAACAGTTTTTCCATCGTATAATACGAATAATTGCAACCACTATGAAAGTTATTGTCATTTCTACTATCCGGGCAACCTAGGCTTCAACCTAGGGCGTTGCTCCACCAGATCGAATAGACAGGGCCTAAGAAGTCAACGCCCGAAGCATAAAATACAAAATAAATAGAACAGTTTTTCCATGTATAGAACGAATAATTGCTATCTGTGTGAAAGTTATGGTCATTTCCACGTTCCGGGATACCTAGTCTTCACTCTAGGGCGTTGCTCCACCAGATCGAATAGTTAGGGCCTTAGAAGTCAACGCGCGAAACATAAAACACAAAACAAATAGAACAGTTTTTCCATTGTATAAATCGAATAATTCCTACCAGTGTGAAAGGTATGGTCATTTCTACGTTCCGCGCAGTCTAGACTTCACCCTAGTGCGTTGTTCCACCAGATCGAATAGTTAAGGCCTAAGAAGTGAACGCCAGAAGCATAAAATACAATATAAATACAACAGTTTTTCCATCGTATAAAACGGATAATTGCAACCAGTATGAAAGTAATGGTCATATCTACTTCCCGGGCAACCTAGGGTTCACCCAAGGGCGTTGCTCCAACTGATCGTATAGTTGGTGCCTTAGAAGTCAACGTCAGAAGCATAAAATACAATATAAATACAACAGTTTTTCCATCGTATAAAACGAATAATTGCAACCAGTGTGAAAGTTATGGTCATTTCTACGTTCCGGGCAACCTAGGCTTCACTCTAGGGCGTTGCTCCACCAGATCGAATGGTTAAGGCCTAAGAAGTGAACGCCAGAAGCATAAAATACCATATAAATACAACAGTTTTTCCTTCGTATAAAACGGATAATTGCAACCAGTATGAAAGTTATGGTCATTTCTACTTCCCGGGCAACCTAGGATTCACCCTAGGGCGTTGCTCCAACAGATTGAAAAGTTAGTGCCTAAGAAGTGAACGCCAGAAGCATAAAATACAATATAAATACAACAGTTTTTCCATCGTATAAACCGGATAATTGCAACCAGTGTGAAAGTTATGGTCACTTCTACGTTCCGGGCAACCTAGACTTCACTCTAGGGCGTTGCCCCACCAGATCGAATAGCTAGTGCCTTAGAATTCAACGCCACAAGCATAAAATACAATATAAGCACAACAGTTTTTCCGTCGTATAAAACGAATAATTACAACCAGTATGAAAGTGATGGTAATTTCTACGTTCCGGGAAACCAAGGCTTCACTCTAAGGCGTTGCTCCGCCAGATCGAATAGTTATGGCCTAAGAAGTCAACGCCAGAAGCATAAAATACAATATACAAGCAACAGCTTTTCCTTCGTATAAAACGGATAATTGCAACCAGTATGAAAGTTATGGTCATTTCTACTTCCCGGGCAACCTAGGATCCACCCTAGGGCGTTGCTCCAACAGATTGAAAAGTTAGTGCCTAAGAAGTGAACGCCAGAAGCATAAAATACAATATAAATACAACAGTTTTTCCATCGTATAACAGGAATAATTGCAACCAGTTTGAAAGTTATGGTCATTTCTACTTTCCGGGCAACCTAGGCTTCACCCTAGGGCGTTGTTCCACCCGATCGAATAGTTAGGGCCTAAGAAGTGAACGCCAGAAGCGTAAAATACAATATAAATACAACAGTTGTTCCATCGTCTTAAAACGAATAATAGCAACCTGTGTGAAAGTTATGTTCACTTCTACGTTCCGGGCAACCTAGGCTTCACTCTAGGGCGTTGCTCCACCAGATCGAATAGTTAGGGCCTAAGAAGTCAACACCAGGAGCATAAAATACAATCTAAATACTACAGGCTTTCCATCCTATAATATGAATAATTGCAACCATTGTGAAAGTGATGGTCATTTCTACGTTCCGGGCAACCTAGACTTCACTCTAGGGCGTGTTCCACCAGTTCGAATAGCTAGGGCCTATGAAGTCAGCGCTAGAAGCATAAAATACAATATAAATATAACAGTTTTTCCATCGAATAAAACGAATAATAGCCACCAGTGTGAAGGTTATGGTCATTTCTATGTTCCGGGCAACCTAAGCTTCACTCTAGGGCGGTGCTCCACCAGATCGAACAGTTAGTGCCTTAGAAGTCAACGCCAGAAGCATAAAATACAATATAAATACAACAGCTTTTCCATCGTATAAAACGAATAATTGCAACCAGTATGAAAGTCATGATCATTTCTACGTTCCGGGAAACCAAGGCTTCACTCTAGGGCGTTGCTCCAGCAGATCGAATAGTTAGTGCCTCAGAAGTCAACGCCAGAAGCATAAAATACAATATAAATACAACAGTTTTTCCATCCTATAAAACGAATAATTGCAACCAGTGTGAAAGTTATTTTCATTTCTACTTTCCGGGCAACCTAGGATTCACCCTAGGGCGTTGCTCCAACAGATTGAATAGTTAGTGCCTTAGAAGTCAACGCCCGAAGCATCAAATGCAATAAAAATACAACAGTTTTTCCATCATATAACAGGAGTAATAGCAACCAGTTTGAAAGTGATGGTCATTTCTACGTTCCGGACACCCTAGGCTTCACTCTGGGGCGTTGCTCCACCATATCGAATACTTAGTGCCTTAGAAGTCAACGCCAGAAGCATAAAATACAATATAAATACAACAGTTTTTCCATCGTATAACAGGAATAATTGCAACCAGTTTGATAGTTATGGTCATTTCTACTTTCCGGGCAACCTAGGCTTCACCCTAGGGCGTTGTTACACCCGATCGAATAGCTAGGGCCTAAGAAGTGAACGCCAGAAGCATATAATACAATATAAATACAACAGTTTTTCCATCGTATAAAACGAATAATTGCAACCAGTGTGAAAGTTATGGTCATTTCTACGTTCCGGGCAACCTAGGCTTCACTCTAGGGCGTTCCTCCAACAGATCGTATAGCTGGTGCCTTAGAAGTCAACGTCAGAAGCATAAAATACAATATAAATACAACAGTTTTTCCATCGTATAAAACGAATAATTGCAACCAGTGTGAAAGTTATGGTCATTTCTACGTTCCGGGCAACCTAGGCTTCACTCTAGGGCGTTGCTCCACCAGATCGAATAGTTGGTGCCTTAGAAGTCAACGTCAGAAGCATAAAATACAATATAAGTACAACAGTTTTTCCATCATATAAAACGAATAATTGCAACCAGTACGAAAGTTATGGACATTTCTACTTTCCGGGCAACCTAGGCTTCACCCTAGGGCGTTGCTCCAACAGATCGAATAGTTAGGGCCTCAGAAGTCAACGCCAGAAGCATAAAATACAATATAAATACAACAGTTTTTCCATCGTATAAAACGAATAATTGAAACCACTATGAAAGTTATTGTCATTTCTACTATCCGGGCAACCTAGGCTTCAACCTATGGCGTTGCTCCACCAGATCGAATAGACAGGGCCTAAGAAGTCAACGCCAGAAGCATAAAATACAGTATAAATAGAACAGTTTTTCCATGTATAGAACGAATAATTGCTATCTGTGTGAAAGTTATGGTCATTTCCACGTTCCGGGATACCTAGGCTTCACTCTAGGGCGTTGCTCCACCAGATCGAATAGTTAGGGCCTTAGAAGTCAACGCGCGAAACATAAAACACAAAACAAATAGAACAGTTTTTCCATTGTGTAAATCGAATAATTCCTACCAGTGTGAAAGTTATGGTCATTTCTACGTTCCGCGCAGTCTAGGCTTCACCCTAGTGCGTTGTTCCACCAGATCGAATAGTTAAGGCCTAAGAAGTGAACGCCAGAAGCATAAAATACAATATAGATACAACAGTTTTTCCATCGTATAAAACGGATAGTTGCAACCAGTATGAAAGTAATGGTCATATCTACTTCCCGGGCAACCTAGGGTTCACCCTAGGGCGTTGCTCCAACAGGTTGAAAAGTTAGTACCCAAGAAGTGAACGCCAGAAGCATAAAATACAATATAAATACAACAGTTTGTCCATCGTATAAACCGGATAATTGCAACCAGTATGAAAGTTATGGTCATTTCTACTTTCCGGGCAACCTAGGATTCACCCAAGGGCGTTGCTCCAACAGATTGAATAGTTAGTGCCTTAGAAGTCAACGCCCGAAGCATCAAATGCAATAAAAATACAACAGTTTTTCCATCATATAACAGGAGTAATTGCAACCAGTTTGAAAGTGATGGTCATTTCTACGTTCCGGGCACCCTAGGCTTCACTCTAGGGCGTTGCACCACCATATCGAATACTTAGTGCCTTAGAAGTCAACGCCAGAAGCATAAAATACAATATATATACAACAGTTTTTCCATCGTATAACATGAATAATTCCAACCAGTTCGGAAGTTATGGTCATTTCTACTTTCCGGGCAACCTAGGCTTCACCCTAGGGCGTTGTTACACCCGATCGAATAGCTAGGGCCTAAGAAGTGAACGCCAGAAGCATATAATACAATATAAATACAACAGTTTTTCCATCGTATAAAACGAATAATTGCAACCAGTGCGAAAGTTATGGTCATTTCTACGTTCCGGGCAACCTAGGCTTCACTCTTGGGCGTTGCTCCACCAGATCGAATAGTTGGTGCCTTAGAAGTCAACGTCAGAAGCATAAAATACAATATAAATACAACAGTTTTTCCATCATATAAAACGAATAATTGCAACCAGTATGAAAGTTATGGACATTTCTACTTTCCGGGCAACCTAGGGTTCACCCTAGGGCGTTGCTCCAACAGATCGAATAGTTAGGGCCTCAGAAGTCAACGCCAGAAGCATAAAATACAATATAAATACAACAGTTTTTCCATCGTATAAAACGAATAATTGCAACCAGTATGAAAGTTATGGTCATTTCTACTTTCCGGGCAACCTAGGATTCACCCTAGGGCGTTGCTCCACCAGATCGAATAGTTAGGGGCTAAGAAGCCAACACCAGGAGCATAAAATACAATATAAATACAATAGGTTTTCCATCCTATAATATGAATAATTGCAACCAGTGTGAAAGTGATGGTCACTTCTACGTTCCGGGCAACCTAGACTTCACTCTAGGGCGCTGTTCCACCAGATCGAATAGGTAGGGCCTAAGAAGTCAGCGCCAGAAGCGTAAAATACAATATAAATATAACATTTTTTCCATCGAATACAACGAATAATAGCCACCAGTGTGAAGGTTATGGTCATTTCTATGTTCCGGGCAACCTAAGCTTCACTCTAGGGCGTTGCTCCACCAGATCGAACAGTTAGTGCCTTAGAAGTCAACGCCAGAAGCATAAAATACAATATAAATACAACAGTTTTTCCATCGTATAAAACGAATAATTGCAACCAGTATGAAAGTCATGGTCATTTCTACGTTCCGGGAAACCAAGGCTTCACTCTAGGGCGTTGCTCCAACAGATCGAATAGTTAGGGCCTCAGAAGTCAACGTCAGAAGCATAAAATACAATATAAATACAACAGTTTTTCCATCGTATAAAACGAATAATTGCAACCAGTATGAAAGTTATGGACATTTCTACTTTCCGGGCAGCCTAGGCTTCACCCTAGGGCGTTGCTCCAACAGATTGATTAGTTAGGGCCTTAGAAGTCAACGCCCGAAGCATAAAATGCAATAAAAATACAACAGTTTTTCCAACGTATAACAGGAATAATTGCAACCAGTTTGAAAGTTATGGTCATTTCTACTTCCCGGGCAACCTAGGTTTCACCCTAGGGCGTTGTTACACCCGATCGAATAGCTAGGGCCTAAGAAGTGAACGCTAGAAGCATATAATACAATATAAATACAACAGTTTTTCCATCGTATAAAACGAATAATTGCAACCAGTGTGAAAGTTATGGTCATTTCTACGTTCCGGGCAACCTAGGCTTCACTCTAGGGCGTTGCTCCACCAGATCGAATAGTTGGTGCCTTAGAAGTCAACGTCAGAAGCATAAAATACAATATAAATACAACAGTTTTTCCATCATATAAAACGAATAATTGCAACCAGTATGAAAGTTATGGACATTTCTACTTTCCGGGCAGCCTAGGCTTCACCCTAGGGCGTTGCTCCAACAGATCGAATAGTTAGGTCCTCAGAAGTCAACGCCAGAAGCATAAAATACAATATAAATACAACAGTTTTTCCATCGTATAAAACGTATAATTGCAACCACTATGAAAGTTATTGTCATTTCTACTATCCGTGCAACCTAGGCTTCAACCTAGGGCGTTGCTCCACCAGATCGAATAGTTAGGGCCTCAGAAGTCAACGCCAGAAGCATAAAATACAATATAAATACAACAGTTTTTCCATCGTATAAAACGAATAATTGCATCCAGTATGAAACTTATGGTCATTTCTACTTTCCGGGCAACCTAGGATTCACCCTAGGGCGTTGCTCCAACAGATTGAATAGTTAGTGCCTTAGATGTCTACGCCCGAAGCATCAAATGCAATAAAAATACAACAGTTTTTCCATCGTATAAAACGAATAATTGCAACCAGTGTGAAAGTTATGGTCATTTCTACGTTCCGGGCAACCTAGGCTTCACTCTAGGGCGTTGCTCCACCAGATCGAATAGTTGGTGCCTTAGAAGTCAACGTCAGAAGCATAAAATACAATATAAATACAACAGTTTTTCCATCATATAAAACGAATAATTGCAACCAGTATGAAAGTTATGGACATTTCTACGTTCCGGGCACCCTAGGCTTCACTCTAGGGCGTTGCACCACCATATCGAATACTTAGTGCCTTAGAAGTCAACGCCAGAAGCATAAAATACAATATATATACAACAGTTTTTCCATCGTATAACAGGAATAATTCCAAACAGTTCGAAAGTTATGGTCATTTCTACTTTCCGGGCAACCTAGGCTTCACCCTAGGGCGTTGTTCCACCCGATCGAATAGTTAGGGCCTAAGAAGTGTACGCCAGAAGCATATAATACAATATAAATACAACAGTTTTTCCATCGTATAAAACGTATAATTGCAACCAGTGTGAAAGTTATGGTCATTTCTACGTTCCGGGCAACCTAGGCTTCACTCTAGGGCGTTGCTCCAACAGATCGAATAGTTGGTGCCTTAGAAGTCAACGTCAGAAGCATAAAATACAATATAAATACAACAGTTTTTCCATCGTATAAAACGAATAATTGCAACCAGTATGATAGTTATGGACATTTCTACTTTCCGGGCAGCCTAGGCTTCACCCTAGTGCGTTGCTCCAACAGATTGATTAGTTAGGGCCTTAGAAGTCAACGCCCGAAGCATAAAATACAATATATATACAACAGTTTTTCCATCGTATAACAGGAATAATTCCAAACAGTTCGAAAGTTATGGTCATTTCTACTTTCCGGGCAACCTAGGCTTCACCCTAGGGCGTTGTTCCACCCGATCGAATAGTTAGGGCCTAAGAAGTGTACGCCAGAAGCATATAATACAATATAAATACAACAGTTTTTCCATCGTATAAAACGAATAATTGCAACCAGTGTGAAAGTTATGGTCATTTCTACGTTCCGGGCAACCTAGGCTTCACTCTAGGGCGTTGCTCCACCAGATCGAATAGTTGGTGCCTTAGAAGTCAACGTCAGAAGCATAAAATACAATATAAATACAACAGTTTTTCCATCATATAAAACGAATAATTGCAACCAGTATGAAAGTTATGGACATTTCTACGTTCCGGGCACCCTAGGCTTCACTCTAGGGCGTTGCACCACCATATCGAATACTTAGTGCCTTAGAAGTCAACGCCAGAAGCATAAAATACAATATATATACAACAGTTTTTCCATCGTATAACAGGAATAATTCCAAACAGTTCGAAAGTTATGGTCATTTCTACTTTCCGGGCAACCTAGGCTTCACCCTAGGGCGTTGTTCCACCCGATCGAATAGTTAGGGCCTAAGAAGTGTACGCCAGAAGCATATAATACAATATAAATACAACAGTTTTTCCATCGTATAAAACGTATAATTGCAACCAGTGTGAAAGTTATGGTCATTTCTACGTTCCGGGCAACCTAGGCTTCACTCTAGGGCGTTGCTCCAACAGATCGAATAGTTGGTGCCTTAGAAGTCAACGTCAGAAGCATAAAATACAATATAAATACAACAGTTTTTCCATCGTATAAAACGAATAATTGCAACCAGTATGATAGTTATGGACATTTCTACTTTCCGGGCAGCCTAGGCTTCACCCTAGTGCGTTGCTCCAACAGATTGATTAGTTAGGGCCTTAGAAGTCAACGCCCGAAGCATAAAATACAATATATATACAACAGTTTTTCCATCGTATAACAGGAATAATTCCAAACAGTTCGAAAGTTATGGTCATTTCTACTTTCCGGGCAACCTAGGCTTCACCCTAGGGCGTTGTTCCACCCGATCGAATAGTTAGGGCCTAAGAAGTGTACGCCAGAAGCATATAATACAATATAAATACAACAGTTTTTCCATCGTATAAAACGAATAATTGCAACCAGTGTGAAAGTTATGGTCATTTCTACGTTCCGGGCAACCTAGGCTTCACTCTAGGGAGTTGCTCCAACAGATCGAATAGTTGGTGCCTTAGAAGTCAACGTCAGAAGCATAAAATACAATATAAATACAACAGTTTTTCCATCGTATAAAACGAATAATTGCAACCAGTATGAAAGTTATGGACATTTCTACTTTCCGGGCAGCCTAGGCTTCACCCTAGGGCGTTGCTCCAACAGATCGAATAGTTAGGTCCTCAGAAGTCAACGCCAGAAGCATAAAATACAATATAAATACAACAGTTTTTCCATCGTATAAAACGTATAATTGCAACCACTATGAAAGTTATTGTCATTTCTACTATCCGTGCAACCTAGGCTTCAACCTAGGGCGTTGCTCCACCAGATCGAATAGTTAGGGCCTCAGAAGTCAACGCCAGAAGCATAAAATACAATATAAATACAACAGTTTTTCCATCGTATAAAACGAATAATTGCAACCAGTATGAAACTTATGGTCATTTCTACTTTCCGGGCAGCCTAGGCTTCACCCTAGTGCGTTGCTCCAACAGATTGATTAGTTAGGGCCTTAGAAGTCAACGCCCGAAGCATAAAATACAATATATATACAACAGATTTCCATCGTATAACAGGAATAATTCCAAACAGTTCGAAAGTTATGGTCATTTCTACTTTCCGGGCAACCTAGGCTTCACCCTAGGGCGTTGTTCCACCCGATCGAATAGTTAGGGCCTAAGAAGTGTACGCCAGAAGCATATAATACAATATAAATACAACAGTTTTTCCATCGTATAAAACGAATAATTGCAACCAGTGTGAAAGTTATGGTCATTTCTACGTTCCGGGCAACCTAGGCTTCACTCTAGGGCGTTGCTCCACCAGATCGAATAGTTGGTGCCTTAGAAGTCAACGTCAGAAGCATAAAATACAATATAAATACAACAGTTTTTCCATCATATAAAACGAATAATTGCAACCAGTATGAAAGTTATGGACATTTCTACGTTCCGGGCACCCTAGGCTTCACTCTAGGGCGTTGCACCACCATATCGAATACTTAGTGCCTTAGAAGTCAACGCCAGAAGCATAAAATACAATATATATACAACAGTTTTTCCATCGTATAACAGGAATAATTCCAAACAGTTCGAAAGTTATGGTCATTTCTACTTTCCGGGCAACCTAGGCTTCACCCTAGGGCGTTGTTCCACCCGATCGAATAGTTAGGGCCTAAGAAGTGTACGCCAGAAGCATATAATACAATATAAATACAACAGTTTTTCCATCGTATAAAACGTATAATTGCAACCAGTGTGAAAGTTATGGTCATTTCTACGTTCCGGGCAACCTAGGCTTCACTCTAGGGCGTTGCTCCAACAGATCGAATAGTTGGTGCCTTAGAAGTCAACGTCAGAAGCATAAAATACAATATAAATACAACAGTTTTTCCATCGTATAAAACGAATAATTGCAACCAGTATGATAGTTATGGACATTTCTACTTTCCGGGCAGCCTAGGCTTCACCCTAGTGCGTTGCTCCAACAGATTGATTAGTTAGGGCCTTAGAAGTCAACGCCCGAAGCATAAAATACAATATATATACAACAGTTTTTCCATCGTATAACAGGAATAATTCCAAACAGTTCGAAAGTTATGGTCATTTCTACTTTCCGGGCAACCTAGGCTTCACCCTAGGGCGTTGTTCCACCCGATCGAATAGTTAGGGCCTAAGAAGTGTACGCCAGAAGCATATAATACAATATAAATACAACAGTTTTTCCATCGTATAAAACGAATAATTGCAACCAGTGTGAAAGTTATGGTCATTTCTACGTTCCGGGCAACCTAGGCTTCACTCTAGGGAGTTGCTCCAACAGATCGAATAGTTGGTGCCTTAGAAGTCAACGTCAGAAGCATAAAATACAATATAAATACAACAGTTTTTCCATCGTATAAAACGAATAATTGCAACCAGTATGAAAGTTATGGACATTTCTACTTTCCGGGCAGCCTAGGCTTCACCCTAGGGCGTTGCTCCAACAGATCGAATAGTTAGGTCCTCAGAAGTCAACGCCAGAAGCATAAAATACAATATAAATACAACAGTTTTTCCATCGTATAAAACGTATAATTGCAACCACTATGAAAGTTATTGTCATTTCTACTATCCGTGCAACCTAGGCTTCAACCTAGGGCGTTGCTCCACCAGATCGAATAGTTAGGGCCTCAGAAGTCAACGCCAGAAGCATAAAATACAATATAAATACAACAGTTTTTCCATCGTATAAAACGAATAATTGCGACCAGTATGAAACTTATGGTCATTTCTACTTTCCGGGCAACCTAGGATTCACCCTAGGGCGTTGCTCCAACAGATTGAATAGTTAGTGCCTTAGAAGTCTACGCCCGAAGCATCAAATGCAATAAAAATACAACAGTTTTTCCATCGTATAAAACGAATAATTGCAACCAGTGTGAAAGTTATGGTCATTTCTACGTTCCGGGCAACCTAGGCTTCACTCTAGGGCGTTGCTCCACCAGATCGAATAGTTGGTGCCTTAGAAGTCAACGTCAGAAGCATAAAATACAATATAAATACAACAGTTTTTCCATCATATAAAACGAATAATTGCAACCAGTATGAAAGTTATGGACATTTCTACGTTCCGGGCACCCTAGGCTTCACTCTAGGGCGTTGCACCACCATATCGAATACGTAGTGCCTTAGAAGTCAACGCCAGAAGCATAAAATACAATATATATACAACAGTTTTTCCATCGTATAACAGGAATAATTCCAAACAGTTCGAAAGTTATGGTCATTTCTACTTTCCGGGCAACCTAGGCTTCACCCTAGGGCGTTGTTCCACCCGATCGAATAGTTAGGGCCTAAGAAGTGTACGCCAGAAGCATATAATACAATATAAATACAACAGTTTTTCCATCGTATAAAACGTATAATTGCAACCAGTGTGAAAGTTATGGTCATTTCTACGTTCCGGGCAACCTAGGCTTCACTCTAGGGCGTTGCTCCAACAGATCGAATAGTTGGTGCCTTAGAAGTCAACGTCAGAAGCATAAAATACAATATAAATACAACAGCTTTTCCATCGTATAAAACGAATAATTGCAACCAGTATGATAGTTATGGACATTTCTACTTTCCGGGCAGCCTAGGCTTCACCCTAGTGCGTTGCTCCAACAGATTGATTAGTTAGGGCCTTAGAAGTCAACGCCCGAAGCATAAAATACAATATATATACAACAGTTTTTCCATCGTATAACAGGAATAATTCCAAACAGTTCGAAAGTTATGGTCATTTCTACTTTCCGGGCAACCTAGGCTTCACCCTAGGGCGTTGTTCCACCCGATCGAATAGTTAGGGCCTAAGAAGTGTACGCCAGAAGCATATAATACAATATAAATACAACAGTTTTTCCATCGTATAAAACGAATAATTGCAACCAGTGTGAAAGTTATGGTCATTTCTACGTTCCGGGCAACCTAGGCTTCACTCTAGGGAGTTGCTCCAACAGATCGAATAGTTGGTGCCTTAGAAGTCAACGTCAGAAGCATAAAATACAATATAAATACAACAGTTTTTCCATCGTATAAAACGAATAATTGCAACCAGTATGAAAGTTATGGACATTTCTACTTTCCGGGCAGCCTAGGCTTCACCCTAGGGCGTTGCTCCAACAGATTGATTAGTTAGGGCCTTAGAAGTCAACGCCCGAAGCATAAAATGCAATAAATATACAACAGTTTTTCCATCGTATAAGAGGAATAATTGCAACCAGTTTGAAAGTTATGGTCATTTCTACTTTCCGGGCAACCTAGGCTTCACCCTAGGGCGTTGTTACACCCGATCGAATAGCTAGGGCCTAAGAAGTGAACGCTAGAAGCATATAATACAATATAAATACAACAGTTTTTCCATCGTATAAAACGAATAATTGCAACCAGTGTGAAAGTTATGGTCATTTCTACGTTCCGGGCAACCTAGGCTTCACTCTAGGGCGTTGCTCCAACAGATTGAATAGTTAGTGCCTTAGAAGTCTACGCCCGAAGCATCAAATGCAATAAAAATACAACAGTTTTTCCATCATATAACAGGAGTAATTGCAACCAGTTTGAAAGTGAAGGTCATTTCTACGTTCCGGGCACCCTAGGCTTCACTCTAGGGCGTTGCTCCACCATATCGAATACTTAGTGCCTTAGAAGTCAACGCCTGAAGCATAAAATACAATATAAATACAACAGTTTTTCCATCGTATAACAGGAATAACTGCAACCAGTTTGAAAGTTATGGTCATTTCTACTTTCGGGGCAACCTAGGCTTCACCCTAGGGCGTTGTTCCACCCGATCGAATAGTTAGGGCCTAAGAAGTGAACGCCAGAAGCATAAAATACAATATAAATACAACAGTTGTTCCATCGTCTTAAAACGAATAATAGCAACCTGTGTGAAAGTTATGGTCATTTCTACGTTCCGGGCCACCTAGGCTTCACTCTAGGGCGTTGCTCCAACAGATCGAATAGTTGGTGCCTCACAAGTCAACGTCAGAAGCATAAAATACAATATAAATATAACAGTTTTTCCATCGTATAAAACGAATAATTGCAACCAGTATGAAAGTTATGGACATTTCTACTTTCCGGGCAACCTAGGCTTCACCCTAGGGCGTTGCTCCAACAGATCGAATAGTTAGGTCCTCAGAAGTCAACGCCAGAAGCATAAAATACAATATAAATACAACAGTTTTTCCATCATATAAAACGAATAATTGCAACCGGTATGAAAGTTATGGACATTTCTACTTTCCGGGCAGCCTAGGCTTCACCCTAGGGCGTTGCTCCAACGGATCGAATAGTTAGGTCCTCAGAAGTCAACGCCAGAAGCACAAAATACAATATAAATACAACAGTTTTTGCATCGTGTAAAACGTATAATTGCAACCACTATGAAAGTTATTGTCATTTCTACTATCCGGGCAACCTAGGCTTCAACCTAGGGCGTTGCTCCACCAGATCGAATAATTAGTGCCTTAGAAGTCAACGCCCGAAGCATCAAATGCAATAAAAATACAACAGTTTTTCCATCATATAACAGGAGTAATTGCAACCAGTTTGAAAATGATGGTCATTTCTACGTTCCGGACACCCTAGGCTTCACTCTGGGGCGTTGCTCCACCATATCGAATACTTAGTGCCTTAGAAGTCAACGCCAGAAGCATAAAATACAATATAAATACAACAGTTTTTCCATCGTATAACAGGAATAATTGCAACCAGTTTGAAAGTTATGGTCATTTCTACTTTCCGGGCAACCTAGGCTTCACCCTAGGGCATTGTTACACCCGATCGAATAGCTAGGGCCTAAGAAGTGTACGCCAGAAGCATATAATACAATATAAATACAACAGTTTTTCCATCGTATAAAACGAATAATTGCAACCAGTGTGAAAGTTATGGTCATTTCTACGTTCCGGGCAACCTAGGCTTCACTCTAGGGAGTTGCTCCAACAGATCGAATAGTTGGTGCCTTAGAAGTCAACGCCCGAAGCATAAAATACAATATATATACAACAGTTTTTCCATCGTATAACAGGAATAATTCCAAACAGTTCGAAAGTTATGGTCATTTCTACTTTCCGGGCAACCTAGGCTTCACCCTAGGGCGTTGTTCCACCCGATCGAATAGTTAGGGCCTAAGAAGTGTACGCCAGAAGCATATAATACAATATAAATACAACAGTTTTTCCATCGTATAAAACGAATAATTGCAACCAGTGTGAAAGTTATGGTCATTTCTACGTTCCGGGCAACCTAGGCTTCACTCTAGGGAGTTGCTCCAACAGATCGAATAGTTGGTGCCTTAGAAGTCAACGTCAGAAGCATAAAATACAATATAAATACAACAGTTTTTCCATCGTATAAAACGAATAATTGCAACCAGTATGAAAGTTATGGACATTTCTACTTTCCGGGCAGCCTAGGCTTCACCCTAGGGCGTTGCTCCAACAGATTGATTAGTTAGGGCCTTAGAAGTCAACGCCCGGAGCATAAAATGCAATAAATATACAACAGTTTTTCCATCGTATAAGAGGAATAATTGCAACCAGTTTGAAAGTTATGGTCATTTCTACTTTCCGGGCAACCTAGGCTTCACCCTAGGGCGTTGTTACACCCGATCGAATAGCTAGGGCCAAAGAAGTGAACGCTAGAAGCATATAATACAATATAAATACAACAGTTTTTCCATCGTATAAAACGAATAATTGCAACCAGTGTGAAAGTTATGGTCATTTCTACGTTCCGGGCAACCTAGGCTTCACTCTAGGGCGTTGCTCCAACAGATTGAATAGTTAGTGCCTTAGAAGTCTACGCCCGAAGCATCAAATGCAATAAAAATACAACAGTTTTTCCATCATATAACAGGAGTAATTGCAACCAGTTTGAAAGTGAAGGTCATTTCTACGTTCCGGGCACCCTAGGCTTCACTCTAGGGCGTTGCTCCACCATATCGAATACTTAGTGCCTTAGAAGTCAACGCCTGAAGCATAAAATACAATATAAATACAACAGTTTTTCCATCGTATAACAGGAATAACTGCAACCAGTTTGAAAGTTATGGTCATTTCTACTTTCGGGGCAACCTAGGCTTCACCCTAGGGCGTTGTTCCACCCGATCGAATAGTTAGGGCCTAAGAAGTGAACGCCAGAAGCATAAAATACAATATAAATACAACAGTTGTTCCATCGTCTTAAAACGAATAATAGCAACCTGTGTGAAAGTTATGGTCATTTCTACGTTCCGGGCCACCTAGGCTTCACTCTAGGGCGTTGCTCCAACAGATCGAATAGTTGGTGCCTCACAAGTCAACGTCAGAAGCATAAAATACAATATAAATATAACAGTTTTTCCATCGTATAAAACGAATAATTGCAACCAGTATGAAAGTTATGGACATTTCTACTTTCCGGGCAACCTAGGCTTCACCCTAGGGCGTTGCTCCAACAGATTGAATAGTTAGGGCCTTAGAAGTCAACGCCCGAAGCATAAAATGCAATAAAAATGTAACAGTTTTTCCATCGTATAACAGGAATAATTGTAACAAGTTTGAAAGTGATGGTCAGTTCTACGTTCCGGGCAACCTAGGCTTCACTCTAGGGCGTTGCTCCACCAGATCGAATAGTTAGGGCCTAAGAAGTCAACACCAGGAGCATAAAATACAATCTAAATACAACAGTTTTTCCATCATATAAAACGAATAATTGCAACCAGTATGAAAGTTATGGACATTTCTACTTTCCGGGCAGCCTAGGCTTCACCCTAGGGCGTTGCTCCAACAGATCGAATAGTTAGGTCCTCAGAAGTCAACGCCAGAAGCATAAAATACAATATAAATACAACAGTTTTTCCATCATATAAAACGAATAATTGCAACCGGTATGAAAGTTATGGACATTTCTACTTTCCGGGCAGCCTAGGCTTCACCCTAGGGCGTTGCTCCAACGGATCGAATAGTTAGGTCCTCAGAAGTCAATGCCAGAAGCACAAAATACAATATAAATACAACAGTTTTTGCATCGTGTAAAACGTATAATTGCAACCACTATGAAAGTTATTGTCATTTCTACTATCCGGGCAACCTAGGCTTCAACCTAGGGCGTTGCTCCACCAGATCGAATAGACAGGGCCTAAGAAGTCAACGCCAGAAGCATAAAATACAAAATAAATAGAACCGTTTTTCCATTGTATAAATCGAATAATTCCTACCAGTGTGAAAGTTATGGTCATTTCTACGTTCCGCGCAGCGTAGGCTTCACCCTAGTGCGTTGTTCCACCAGATCGAATAGTTAAGGCCTAAGAAGTGAACGCCAGAAGCATAAAATACAACATAAATACAACAGTTATTCCATCGTATAAAACGGATAATTGCAACCAGTATGAAAGTAATGGTCATATCTACTTCCCGGGCAACCTAGGGTTCACCCTAGGGCGTTGCTCCAACAGATTGAAAAGTTAGTGCCCAAGAAGTGAACGCCAGAAGCATAAAATACAATATAAATACAACAGTTGTTCCATCGTCTTAAAACGAATAATAGCAACCTGTGTGAAAGTTATGGTCATTTCTACGTTCCGGGCAACCTAGGCTTCACTCTAGGGCGTTGCTCCAACAGATCGAATAGTTGGTGCCTCACAAGTCAACGTCAGAAGCATAAAATACAATATAAATACAACAGATTTTCCATCGTATAAAACGAATAATTGCAACCAGTATGAAAGTTATGGACATTTCTACCTTCCGGGCAACCTAGGCTTCACCCTAGGGCGTTGCTCCAACAGATTGAATAGTTAGGGCCTTAGAAGTCAACGCCCGAAGCATAAAATGCAATAAAAATACAACAGTTTTTCCATCATATAACAGGAGTAATTGCAACCAGTTTGAAAATGATGGTCATTTCTACGTTCCGGACACCCTAGGCTTCACTCTGGGGCGTTGCTCCACCATATCGAATACTTAGTGCCTTAGAAGTCAACGCCAGAAGCATAAAATACAATATAAATACAACAGTTTTTCCATCGTATAACAGGAATAATTGCAACCAGTTTGAAAGTTATGGTCATTTCTACTTTCCGGGCAACCTAGGCTTCACCCTAGGGCATTGTTACACCCGATCGAATAGCTAGGGCCTAAGAAGTGAACGCCAGAAGCATATAATACAATATAAGTACAAAAGTTTTTCCATCGTATAAAACGAATAATTGCAACCAGTGTGAAAGTTATGGTCATTTCTACGTTCCGGGCAACCTAGGCTTCACTCTGGGGCGTTCCCCCAACAGATCGTATAGTTGGTGCCTTAGAAGTCAACGTCAGAAGCATAAAATACAATATTAATATAACAGTTTTTCCATCGAATAAAACGAATAGTAGCCACCAGTGTGAAGGTTATGGTCATTTCTATGTTCCGGGCAACCTAAGCTTCACTCTAGGGCGGTGCTCCACCAGATCGAACAGTTAGTGCCTTAGAAGTCAACGCCAGAAGCATAAAATACAATATAAATACAACAGTTTTTCCATCGTATAACAGGAATAATTGCAACCAATTTGAAAGTTATGGTCATTTCTACTTTCCGGGCAACCTAGTCTTCACCCTAGGGCGTTGTTACACCCGAGCGAATAGCTAGGGCCTAAGAAGTGAACGCCAGAAGCATATAATACAATATAAATACAACAGTTTTTCCATCGTATAAAACGAATAATTGCAACCAGTGTGAAAGTTATGGTCATTTCTACGTTCCGGGATACCTAGGCTTCACTCTAGGGCGTTGCTCCACCAGATCGAATAGTTAGGGCCTTAGAAGTCAACGCGCGAAACATAAAACACAAAACAAATAGAACAGTTTTTCCATTGTATAAATCGAATAATTCCTACCAGTGTGAAAGTTATGGTCATTTCTACGTTCCGCGCAGCCTAGGCTTCACCCTAGTGCGTTGTTCCACCAGATCGAATAGTTAAGGCCTAAGAAGTGAACGCAAGAAGCATAAAATACAATATAAATACAACAGTTTTTCCATCGTATAAAACGAATAATTGCAACCAGTATGAAAGTCAGGATCATTTCTACGTTCCGGGAAACCGAGGCTTCACTCTAGGGCGTTGCTCCACCAGATCGAATAGTTAGTGCCTCAGAAGTCAACGCCAGAAGCATAAAATACAATATAAATACAACAGTTTTTCCATCGTATAAAACGAATAATTGCAACCAGTATGAAAGTTATTTTCATTTCTACTTTCCGGGCAACCTAGGATTCACCCTAGGGCGTTGCTCCAACAGATTGAATAATTAGTGCCTTAGAAGTCAACGCCCGAAGCATCAAATGCAATAAAAATACAACAGTTTTTCCATCATATAACAGGAGTAATTGCTACCAGTTTGAAAATGATGGTCATTTCTACGTTCCGGACACCCTAGGCTTCACTCTGGGGCGTTGCTCCACCATATCGAATACTTAGTGCCTTAGAAGTCAACGCCAGAAGCATAAAATACAATATAAATACACCAGTTTTTCCATCGTATAACAGGAATAATTGCTACCAGTTTGAAAGTTATGGTCATTTCTACTTTCCGGGCAACCTAGGCTTCACCCTAGGGCGTTGTTACACCCAATCGAATAGCTAGGGCCTAAGAAGTGAACGCCAGAAGCATATAATACAATATAAGTACAAAAGTTTTTCCATCGTATAAAACGAATAATTGCAACCAGTGTGAAAGTTATGGTCATTTCTACGTTCCGGGCAACCTAGGCTTCACTCTGGGGCGTTCCTCCAACAGATCGTATAGTTGGTGCCTTAGAAGTCAACGTCAGAAGCATAAAATACAATATTAATATAACAGTTTTTCCATCGAATAAAACGAATAGTAGCCACCAGTGTGAAGGTTATGGTCATTTCTATGTTCCGGGCAACCTAAGCTTCACTCTAGGGCGGTGCTCCACCAGATCGAACAGTTAGTGCCTTAGAAGTCAACGCCAGAAGCATAAAATACAATATAAATACAACAGTTTTTCCATCGTATAACAGGAATAATTGCAACCAGTTTGAAAGTTATGGTCATTTCTACTTTCCGGGCAACCTAGTCTTCACCCTAGGGCGTTGTTACACCCGATCGAATAGCTAGGGCCTAAGAAGTGAACGCCAGAAGCATATAATACAATATAAATACAACAGTTTTTCCATCGTATAAAACGAATAATTGCAACCAGTGTGAAAGTTATGGTCATTTCTACGTTCCGGGATACCTAGGCTTCACTCTAGGGCGTTGCTCCACCAGATCGAATAGTTAGGGCCTTAGAAGTCAACGCGCGAAACATAAAACACAAAACAAATAGAACAGTTTTTCCATTGTATAAATCGAATAATTCCTACCAGTGTGAAAGTTATGGTCATTTCTACGTTCCGCGCAGCCTGGGCTTCACCCTAGTGCGTCGTTCCACCAGATCGAATAGTTAAGGCCTAAGAAGTGAACGCAAGAAGCATAAAATACAAAATAAATAGAACAGTTTTTCCATGTATAGAACGAATAATTGCTATCTGTGTGAAAGTTATGGTCATTTCCACGTTCCGGGATACCTAGTCTTCACTCTAGGGCGTTGCTCCACCAGATCGAATAGTTAGGGCCTTAGAAGTCAACGCGCGAAACATAAAACACAAAACAAATAGAACAGTTTTTCCATTGTATAAATCGAATAATTCCTACCAGTGTGAAAGTTATGGTCATTTCTACGTTCCGCGCAGTCTAGGCTTCACCCTAGTGCGTTGTTCCACCAGATCGAATAGTTAAGGCCTAAGAAGTGAACGCCAGAAGCATAAAATACAATATAAATACAACAGTTTTTCCATCGTATAAAACGGATAATTGCAACCAGTATGAAAGTAATGGTCATATCTACTTCCCGGGCAACCTAGGGTTCACCCTAGGGCGTGGCTCCAACTGATCGTATAGTTGGTGCCTTAGAAGTCAACGTCAGAAGCATAAAATACAATATAAATACAACAGTTTTTCCATCGTATAAAACGAATAATTGCAACCAGTGTGAAAGTTATGGTCATTTCTACGTTCCGGGCAACCTAGGCTTCACTCTAGGGCGTTCCTCCAACAAATCGAATAGTTAGGGCCTCAGAAGTCATCGCCAGATGCATAAAATACAATATAAATACAACAGTTTTTCCATCGTATAAAACGAATAATTGCAACCAGTCTGAAAGTTATGGACATTTCTACGTTCCGGGCACCCTAGGCTTCACTCTGGGGCGTTGCACCACCATATCGAATACTTAGTGCCTTAGAAGTCAACGCCAGAAGCATAAAATGCAATAAAAATACAACAGTTTTTCCATCGTATAACAGGAATAATTGCAACCAGTTCGAAAGTTATGGTCATTTCTACTTTCCGGGCAACCTAGGCTTCACCCTAGGGCGTTGTTCCACCCGATCGAATAGTTAGGGCCTAAGAAGTGAACGCCAGAAGCATATAATACAATATAAATACAACAGTTTTTCCATCGTATAAAACGAATAATTGCAACCAGTGTGAAAGTTATGGTCATTTCTACGTTCCGGGCAACCTAGGCTTCACTCTAGGGCGTTGCTCTACCAGATCGAATAGTTGGTGCCTTAGAAGTCAACGTCAGAAGCATAAAATACAATATAAATACAACAGTTTTTCCATCATATAAAACGAATAATTGCAACCAGTATGAAAGTTATGGTCATTTCTACGTTCCGGGCAACCTAGGCTTCACTCTAGGGCGTTGCTCTACCAGATCGAATAGTTGGTGCCTTAGAAGTCAACGTCAGAAGCATAAAATACAATATAAATACAACAGTTTTTCCATCATATAAAACGAATAATTGCAACCAGTATGAAAGTTATGGACATTTCTACTTTCCGGGCAACCTAGGCTTCACCCTAGGGCGTTGCTCCAACAGATCGAATAGTTAGGGCCTCAGAAGTCAACGCCAGAAGCATAAAATACAATATAAATACAACAGCTTTTCCATCGTATAAAACGAATAATTGCAACGAGTATGAAAGTTATGGCCATTTCTACTTTCCGGCAACCTAGGATTCACCCTAGGGCGTTACTCCAACAGATTGAATAGTTAGTGCCTTAGAAGTCTACGCCCGAAGCATCAAATGCAATAAAAATACAACAGTTTTTCCATCATATAACAGGAGTAATTGCAACCAGTTTGAAAGTGAAGGTCATTTCTACGTTCCGGGCACCCTAGGCTTCACTCTAGGGCGTTGCTCCACCATATCGAATACTTAGTGCCTTAGAAGTCAACGCCTGAAGCATAAAATACAATATAAATACAACAGTTTTTCCATCGTATAACAGGAATAATTGCAACCAGTTTGAAAGTTATGGTCATTTCTACTTTCGGGGCAACCTAGGCTTCACCCTAGGGCGTTGTTACACCCGATCGAATAGTTAGGGCCTAAGAAGTGAACGCCAGAAGCATAAAATACAATATAAATACAACAGTTGTTCCATCGTCTTAAAACGAATAATAGCAACCTGTGTGAAAGTTATGGTCATTTCTACGTTCCGGGCAACCCAGGCTTCACTCTAGGGCGTTGCTCCAACAGATCGAATAGTTGGTGCATCACAAGTCAACGTCAGAAGCATAAAATACAATATAAATACAACAGTTTTTCCATCGTATAAAACGAATAATTGCAACCAGTATGAAAGTTATGGACATTTCTACTTTCCGGGCAACCTAGGCTTCACCCTAGGGCGTTGCTCCAACAGATTGAATAGTTAGGGCCTTAGAAGTCAATGCCCGAAGCATAAAATGCAATAAAAATGTAACAGTTTTTCCATCGTATAAGAGGAATAATTGTAACAAGTTTGAAAGTGATGGTCAGTTCTACGTTCCGGGCAACCTAGGCTTCACTCTAGGGCGTTGCTCCACCAGATCGAATAGTTAGGGCCTAAGAAGTCAACACCAGGAGCATAAAATACAATCTAAATACAACAGGTTTTCCATCCTATAATATGAATAATTGCAACCAGTGTGAAAGTGATGGTCATTTCTACGTTCCGGGCAACCTAGACTTCACTCTAGGGCGTGTTCCACCAGATCGAATAGTTAGGGCCTATGAAGTCAGCGCCAGAAGCATAAAATACAATATAAATATAACAGTTTTTCCATCGAATAAAACGAATAATAGCCACCAGCGTGAAGGTTATGGTCATTTCTATGTTCCGGGCAACCTAAGCTTCACTCTAGGGCGGTGCTCCACCAGATCGAACAGTTAGTGCCTTAGAAGTCAACGCCAGAAGCATAAAATACAATATAAATACAACAGTTTTTCCATCGTATAAAACGAATAATTGCAACCAGTATGAAAGTCATGATCATTTATACGTTCCGGGAAACCAAGGCTTCACTCTAGGGCGTTGCTCCACCAGATCGAATAGTTAGTGCCTCAGAAGTCAACGCCAGAAGCATAAAATACAATATAAATATAACAGTTTTTCCATCGAATAAAACGAATAGTAGCCACCAGTGTGAAAGTTATGGTCATTTCTACTTTCCGGGCAGCCTAGGCTTCACCCTAGGACGTTGTTACACCCGATCGAATAGCTAGGGCCTAAGAAGTGAACGCCAGAAGCATATAATACAATATAAATACAACAGTTTTTCCATCGTATAAAACGAATAATTGCAACCAGTGTGAAAGTTATGGTCATTTCTACGTTCCGGGCAACCTAGGCTTCACTCTGGGGCGTTCCTCCAACAGATCGTATAGTTGGTGCCTTAGAAGTCAACGTCAGAAGCATAAAATACAATATAAATATAACAGTTTTTCCATCGAATAAAACGAATAGTAGCCACCAGTGTGAAGGTTATGGTCATTTCTATGTTCGGGGCAACCTAAGCTTCACTCTAGGGCGGTGCTCCACGAGATCGAACAGTTAGTGCCTTAGAAGTCAACGCGCGAAACATAAAACACAAAACAAATAGAACAGTTTTTCCATCGTATAAAACGGATAATTGCAACCAGTATGAAAGTAATGGTCATATCTACTTCCCGGGCAGCCTAGGGTTCACCCTAGGGCGTTGCTCCTACAGATTGAAAGGTTAGTGCCCAAGAAGTGAACGCCAGAAGCATAAAATACAATATAAATACAACAGGTTGTCCATCGTATAAACCGGATAATTGCAACCAGTATGAAAGTTATGGTCATTTCTACTTTCCGGGCAACATAGGATTCACCCTAGGGCGTTGCTCCAACAGATTGAATAGTTAGTGCCTTAGAAGTCAACGCCCGAAGCATCAAATGCAATAAAAATACAACAGTTTTTCCATCATATAACAGGAGTAATTGCAACCAGTTTGAAAGGGATGGTCATTTCTACGTTCCGGGCACCCTAGGCTTCACTCTAGGGCGTTGCACCACCATATCGAATACTTAGTGCCTTAGAAGTCAACGCCAGAAGCATAAAATACAATATATTGTTGCGACGGTAGGTCCGCCGGCGACGGCCCACCGCCGCTCGAGGAACTCCACGGGGCATTTTAGTTTATAATACACTTTATTTACACTTGAGTATACAGTTAGTTGGCCGATAGTTTCGCGTACAACCAATTCACTCGCGATCGCGGTCTCCACTGACAGCTTGACAGCTGTCACTCTAATCGATCTCTTTCGATTTTCGATTATTCTTCTCGCGAGCACCAGTTGGCCGTGGCTGTGTACCGGGTGCTCGCAACATTGCTCCCCTCCTTCTAGAGCGGGCGTCCCGACCGCTTCAAGTCAGTCCTCTGGAACGGTCGGCACTCGGAAACTGCTGCCTGGAAAAAGAGGTATACAAGAATAATACCTGCGTGGCCTTTCCAGACAGATGCCACCTTGGCATTCGCCCTTTGTCCCAAGGAAAACCACGCAAAAACCTTGGGCAAGGTGGTGATTCTCTGGGACCTGGTCCTGTTTCCATGGGAGTTTTCTTCTTTGGTTCCTCACCCTTCCGCTTGCTTCTTGTGACTTGCGTGCTTCTCTCTTGACGTTTTCTCGGGTCCTGTTCCCTACGGTCTCTCCCGACGAAGCAACCCCGCCGGACGCACCTCCTTGTTTCCCACCGAGGAATCATCATTCCTCGTATGGCAAGGGGATCTCTATATAGATCCATAGGTGCGCCGCAAATCCAGGGACCGGCCCCGGAGGCCCGCCTTCCCGGGAAAGCGAGACTTCTCCGGTGTGGGGAAGCAGACCCGCGTACGGTTAAGTCCCCCACCCGCTGTCGGCCGGCCCGCACTGCGGACCCCGGGCGGCACACGATGGTAGCCGTTGTGTCCCTGGACGGCGAAGCAGTACGAAGGGTAGAGAAGGGAAACTCACCCTAGTCTTCTTCGATGGCGCATCTTCTTCTTGGGTGAGGACGGTCCGAAGTTTCGTGAACTCCCATTCTTCCTTGATTGTCTCCAGGTCCCTCCTTCGACTTCCTGTCGGTATTGTGATTGATCTCTTCTTCGGCGGTGACCTTGGACGTGCGTTTGGCCAGAGAAAACCATCCGGCATCCCGCGGTGGCAGGCGACGCCCTCTCGTCTCTGCGTCCTGCCAGGAGCGCAAGACCTGGCTTCAGACGTCTTACGGAGACAGGCGGCCAGTCCTACGGGACCCACGATGACGTCCTCCACATTCTTGCTCGTCCAAGTGGGGATTCATGGCTGCTTCGTTCGTCCTCTCGTTGCTGACTGGGGAAACTATACTGTGAAGGGTTTTCCTCCGGCTTCCCTTAGCTCTCCTCTTGCCTCTTGATGTTTCTTGCGACCTTGTTTCTTCTCTTCTTTGCATGTTATCCTCTTGAAGTCATGCTTGCTAAGGGAATGGGTGTTCCTGCCCTTCATACTTCGCCAAACGGTTCACGTGCACGATCTTGCATTTGCACCTCGGCGAGCGTCGAATACGGTAGATGATGTCATTTAGTTTGTCTTCCACCGTGTACGGTCCTTCCCAGTCGGACTGGAGTTTTGGACATTTTCCTTTGGTCCTCCGTGGTTGGAACAACCAGACCTTTTCGCCTGGGACGAAGACGATTGCTCGGACGTGGCTATCGTACCAGGTTTTCATTTTTGTGCTGGTCAAGTCCAGGCAATGACGAACGAATCGATGGATCCTCTTCATCTTCTCTCTGATGCGAGTGGTGTATTCTGTCTCTGCATCGTCATGCTCCTCCTCTGGTGGGGATCCTCTCCAGAGATGAGCTGGGAGGCGTATCTCTTCTCCATAAAGCACCATTGACGGTGTCATCTGTGTCGACTCGTGTTTGGAGGACCGATACGCCAGTAGGAATAGCGGGATCCATTCGTCCCAGTCTCTTTGGTGTTCCGAAACGAACATGGTCAGGTACTGCAGCAATGTTCGATTCAGGCGTTCCACCATTCCATCTGACTGGGGGTGCAGCGGCGTAGTCCGAGTCTTCCGGATTCCCAGTATCCGCATCAACTCCTGGAACACAGCCGACTCGAAGTTTCTTCCTTGGTCCGAGTGTAGCTCCAAGGGGACTCCGTGTCGACTGATCACGTGCACCAGGAGGGCCCTGGCTACGGTCACGGCTTGCTGATTCGGCATGGGTATCGCCTCTGGCCACTTCGTGAAATAGTCGGCCACTACCAGCAAGTATTTGTTCCCTGCATTTGACTTTGGAAGTGGACCCACGACATCCAGTGCAATCCTTTCAAAGGGGGCTCCCACGTTATAAGTCTTCAGGGGTCCCGCTCCTTTCTGTCGTGGCCCTTTCTTCGCCGCGCATATCTTGCAGCGCTGGCACCACTCTTCCACGTCTCGGCGGCAGCTCGCCCAGTAGTACTGTTGCCGTGCCTTCGCAAGTGTTTTCTTGATGCCAAAGTGCCCTGCTATAGGGGATCCATGGCATTCTTGCAGGACCTGCGGTACTTTCCCTTGGGGCACAACCAAAAGCCACGTGGACGCTGTTTCATTCGCGGATTCCCACTTCCGGAATAGAAGCTCTTCTCTGACTTCCAGGGAATCCCACACCGTCCAATAGAATTTGGTCAGGGGCGAGTATTTTGCGATTTCCTGCCAGTCGGGTTTGTGCCTTTGCTGTTTCCAACGGAGGATATTCCCGACGTCTTCGTCTTCAGACTGCGCTTTCTTCCATTCTTCTGTCGTCGCAGTCTCGCATCGGGTTCTCAGGACTCTCGTTGCCTTGAGTTCCTCCTCGTTCTTTTCCATGCGTAAGCATCGCTTGCAAGCGGAAATCTCACACGGTCTCCGGGATAGTGCGTCGGCGTTCCCGTGTGCCTTTCCGTCTCGATGGCGAACTTCGAAATCATACTCCTGTAGTCGTTCGATCCATCGGGCCACTTGTCCTTCCGGATTCTTAAAGGACATCAGCCAACGCAGCGCTGCATGGTCCGTCCTTAGCAGGAATCTCCGCCCGTACAAATAATGGTGAAAGTGCCCCACCGCCTTCACTACTGCGAGTAACTCTCTTCTGGTCACGCAGTAGTTGCGTTCTGGCTTTCCAAGGGTCTTGGAGAAATAGGCGATGACCTTTTCCTGTCCCTCCTGTATCTGAGAGAGAACCGCTCCAATGGCGAAAGCGGAGGCGTCCGTATCCAGCACGAAGTCAGCTCCTGGCACAGGATACGCCAGAACAGGGGACTCAGTCATTCGCCTCTTCAATTCTTCGAAGGCTCTTTGCGCCTCTCCTGTCCACTGGAATTGTTGCCTATCCTCAGTTAAGCGATGCAGGGGCTTTGCGATGTGAGAAAAGTTCTTTACGAATTTCCTGTAGTACGTGCACAGTCCCAGGAAACTTCTCAATTCGGTTATGTTTTGCGGGACTGGCCAATCTTGAATTGCTTTAATCTTCTCAGGATCCGTCTTCACTCCCATCTCCGTCACAACATGCCCCAAATACTTCACCTCCTTTTTGAAGAATGAACACTTCTTCGGTGACATCAGGAGCTTCGCTTTTCTTAATCGGGAGAACACCAATCGCAAGTTATCTAACTCCTCTTCGAAGCTTCTTCCGTGTACGATGACGTCGTCGAGATAGACCAGGCAGATCCGCCAATTCAGCCCCTGTAGCACGTTCTCCATCAACCGCTCAAACGTAGCCGGCGCGTTGCACAAACCAAAGGGCATGACTTTGAACTGCCATAGCCCTGCGCCTACGCAGAAAGCAGTCTTCTCGCGGTCTCTTTCGTCTACCAGGATCTGCCAATATCCGCTTTGCAGATCCAAGGTAGAGAACCAGGTTGAATCGACTAGGGCGTCCAACGTGTCCTCGATCCTGGGCAGGGGATAGGAGTCCTTCTTAGTTACATCGTTCAGCCGGCGGTAGTCCACGCAGAATCTCGTGGACCCGTCCTTTTTTTTCACGAGGACGATTGGCGACGACCATGGGCTCAGCGACTCTTCTATTACGCCTTGAGCCTTCATCTTCTTAAGCAAATCTTCGACTTCTTGTCGCCGGTTGAACGGTAGTCTCCTCGGCGCCTGTTTAATCGGGGAATGGTCGCCGGTGTCAATGCGGTGTTTAACTATTCCGCACCTGCCCACTTCATCTGAATCGCTAGCGAACACGTCCTGGTATTCGTTCAACATTTTCGCGAACTGCTGTCGCTGACTATTGGACAGCTCCGTGCAGCATCGCTCGTACAGCCCTGCCAAGTGTTTTGGTACCGCTTGGTCCGGCGCGTCCTCTTCTTTCCTCCTTGTGTCTTCTTTTCTTCCTCGTACCTCCTCTTCTGCCGTTCTTCTTAACGGTACCAGCCGATTATCGGGCAGGCGAACCAGATTCCGCAACAGGTCGATCTGGCAGCGATGCTTCCGTAGGAAGGTCATCCCAAGGATGCACGGTTCCAACATCTCGACGACGTAGAATTCTTCTTCGGTAACGAACTCCTGAATCTGTAGCTTCAGGAGTTTCGTACCGAGCACTGGCATTTCTTCTCCCACGCTGGAGCGAATCTTCAATGGAGCTTCTCGTAGGCCACCGGGCGGACACAAATTCTTGTTCAATAAATTTACTGGTGAGCCCGTGTCAAGGATCATCTCACATTCGACATTTCCGATTCGCCCATGGATCACCGCGTCTTCTGTCCCACGCTGAACCGCATCGTTCTCCGTCCCACGCTGTCCCGGTGTCCTCTTCGCTCGTCGAATGCGAGCCTCGTGATTTTCTGCCCAACGCTGTTTTTTAATCCTCTTCGCTCGTCGAATGCGAGCCCCATGATCCCTCGTTGGCGGAGGCAGAATTGCTGAGGACCGACGCTCCCCCGCTACGCAGTCCTCTTCGTGTTTTCCGCTAGTTTCCTCTTCTTCCTCGAACTGTTCCCGTCAGGACAGTTTCTGCTCAGGTGGCCGTTCTCTCCGCAGGTCCAGCACCCTCTGTCTCGTCCAGAGGGTGCGGTCATCCTCCTCTTGCGCCTTGTCAAGCTAACTCCTCGAAATTCAGAACATACAGTATTAATAGATGGTTCTTCACGCCGCGTCGGGGTACGCGACAGCGCCTCCACAGCCTCCACCTCGAGGGCCCTCGTCACCGCAGCCCCCAAGGTAGCGAAACCGCCGAGGCGCAGCACTTTCCGCATTTCGTCGCTGCGTAGCGCCGAAATAAATTGAGAGGCCGCCAGCTTGTCTCGCACTTCCGCAGGACAATCTGCGAAAGCAGCCCTGGCCAACCTCTCTACTTCGGCCGCAAGCGACGAAATCGACTCTCCCCCCCGCTGCCGGCAGTTTTGAAACAATACGTAATTCAAATTTGCCAAATTTCTAGCTCCAAAACGGAGCTCCAGGGCCGAAATAAGGGAGGGGTAATTTAGTAACTGGGCAGCAGAGGAAGAGGTTAAGATTCCCCTTGCCGTTCCGTCCAACGAAGCGATCAAAGCCGTAGCCTTGGCCGCCCCGTCCCAACCATTTGCCCGCGCCACCGCCTCGAACTGAATGAGGTACTCTTCCCAGGACGTTCTTCCGTCGTACCTCGTCGGCTTGACCGCGTATCCCAAGCTCAGGGGTACGCGGCGTTCACAATCCCCCGCGACAGGCAAACCCGGACACGGCAACGAGAAACAGGTCGGGGCAGCCGAGGGACCCGGAGCGATCGAAGGGGGTGCAACTACTTCGCTACTATTTACATTATTTACAGCAGCCCTCGCTCCGACCGACCCGAATCCCGCACTCCCCGCACCACATATCGCGCTATCTACAGCTGCAGGTATACACGTCACCTGCATCCGCCGTTCCAGGGCCTCAACGCGAGCACGCATAGCGGCTGCGGTCTCCTCCTGTACGGCTCGATCGGCGACTAGCAGGGCCTCAACGCGAGCTTGTAAGAAAGCCGCGGTCTCCTCCTGCCTCACCCGATCGGCGCTCCGTTGTTCCTCAATCATTCTCCGCTGTTCCTGTAGTTGATGCATCAGAGACTCGTTCAGTTCTCTGCAAAATACGCGGAGAGGGTCGCCGGAAGCGAGATCCATCCCGGGTGGAATCCCACTTCTGACACCACTGTTGCGACGGTAGGTCCGCCGGCGACGGCCCACCGCCGCTCGAGGAACTCCACGGGGCATTTTAGTTTATAATACACTTTATTTACACTTGAGTATACAGTTAGTTGGCCGATAGTTTCGCGTACAACCAATTCACTCGCGATCGCGGTCTCCACTGACAGCTTGACAGCTGTCACTCTAATCGATCTCTTTCGATTTTCGATTATTCTTCTCGCGAGCACCAGTTGGCCGTGGCTGTGTACCGGGTGCTCGCAACAATATATACAACAGTTTTTCCATCGTATAACAGGAATAATTCCGACCAGTTCGAAAGTTATGGTCATTTCTCCTTTCCGGGCAACCTAGGCTTCACCCTAGGGCGTTGTTCCAACCCGATCGAATAGTTAGGGCCTAAGAAGTGAACGCCAGAAGCATATAATACAATATAAATACAACAGTTTTTCCATCGTATAAAATGAATAATTGCAACCAGTGTGAAAGTTATGGTCATTTCTACGTTCCGGGCAACGTAGGCTTCACTCTAGGGCGTTGCTCCAACAGATCGAATAGTTGGTGCCTTAGAAGTCAACGTCAGAAGCATAAAATACAATACAAATACAACGGTTTTTCCATCGTATAAAACGAATAATTGCAACCAGTATGAAAGTTATGGACATTTCTACTTTCCGGGCAGCCTAGGCTTCACCCTAGGGCGTTGCTGCAACAGATTGATTAGTTAGGGCCTTAGAAGTCAACGCCCGAAGCATAAAATGCAATAAAAATACAACAGTTTTTCCATCGTATAACAGGAATAATTGCAACCAGTTTGAAAGTTATGGTCATTTCTACTTTCCGGGCAACCTAGGCTTCACCCTAGGGCATTGTTACACCCGATCGAATAGCTAGGGCCTAAGTAGTGAACGCCAGAAGCATATAATACAATATAAATACAACAGTTTTTCCATCGTATAAAACGAATAATTGCAACCAGTGTGAAAGTTATGGCCATTTCTACGTTCCGGGCAACCTAGGCTTCACTCTAGGGCGTTCCTCCAACAGATCGTATAGTTGGTGCCTTAGAAGTCAACGTCAGAAGCATAAAATACAATATAAATACAACAGTTTTTCCATCGTATAAAACGAATAATTGCAACCAGTGTGAAAGTTATCGTCATTTCTACGTTCCGGGCAACCTAGGCTTCACTCTAGGGCGTTGCTCCACCAGATCGAATAGCTGGTGCCTTAGAAGTCAACGTCAGAAGCATAAAATACAATATAAATGCAACAGTTTGTCCATCGTATAACAGGAATAATTGCAACCAGTTTGAACGTTATGGTCATTTCTACTTTCGGGGCAACCTAGGCTTCACCCTAGGGCGTTGTTCCACCCGATCGAATAGTTAGGGCCAAAGAAGTGAACGCCAGAAGCATAAAATACAATATAAATACAACAGTTTTTCCATCGTCTTAAAACGAATAATTGCAACCAGTTTGAAAGTAATGGTCATTTCTACTTTCCGGGCAACCTAGGCTTCACCCTAGGGCGTTGTTCCACCCGATCGAATAGTTAGGGCCAAAGAAGTGAACGCCAGAAGCATAAAATACAATATAAATACAACAGTTGTTCCATCGTCTTAAAACGAATAATTGCAACCAGTGTGAAAGTTATGGTCATTTCTACGTTCCGGGATACCTAGGCTTCACTCTAGGGCGTTGCTCCACCAGATCGAATAGTTAGGGCCTTAGAAGTCAACGCGCGAAACATAAAACACAAAACAAATAGAACAGTTTTTCCATCGTATAAAACGGATAATTGCAACCAGTATGAAAGTAATGGTCATATCTACTTCCCGGGCAGCCTAGGGTTCACCCTAGGGCGTTGCTCCAACAGATTGAAAGGTTAGTGCCCAAGAAGTGAACGCCAGAAGCATAAAATACAATATAAATACAACAGGTTGTCCATCGTATAAAACGAATAATTGCAACCAGTCTGAAAGTTATGGACATTTCTACGTTCCGGGCACCCTAGGCTTCACTCTAGGGCGTTGCACCACCATATCGAATACTTAGTGCCTTAGAAGTCAACGCCAGAAGCATAAAATGCAATAAAAATACAACAGTTTTTCCATCGTATAACAGGAATAATTGCAACCAGTTCGAAAGTTATGGTCATTTCTACTTTCCGGGCAACCTAGGCTTCACCCTAGGGCGTTGTTCCACCCGATCGAATAGTTAGGGCCTAAGAAGTGAACGCCAGAAGCATATAATACAATATAAATACAACAATTTTTCCATCGTATAAAACGAATAATTGCAACCAGTGTGAAAGTTATGGTCATTTCTACGTTCCGGGCAACCTAGGCTTCACTCTAGGGCGTTGCTCTACCAGATCGAATAGTTGGTGCCTTAGAAGTCAACGTCAGAAGCATAAAATACAATATAAATACAACAGTTTTTCCATCATATAAAACGAATAATTGCAACCAGTATGAAAGTTATGGTCATTTCTACGTTCCGGGCAACCTAGGCTTCACTCTAGGGCGTTGCTCTACCAGATCGAATAGTTGGTGCCTTAGAAGTCAACGTCAGAAGCATAAAATACAATATAAATACAACAGTTTTTCCATCATATAAAACGAATAATTGCAACCAGTATGAAAGTTATGGACATTTCTACTTTCCGGGCAACCTAGGCTTCACCCTAGGGCGTTGCTCCAACAGATCGAATAGTTAGGGCCTCAGAAGTCAACGCCAGAAGCATAAAATACAATATAAATACAACAGTTTTTCCATCGTATAAAACGAATAATTGCAACGAGTATGAAAGTTATGGCCATTTCTACTTTCCGGGCAACCTAGGATTCACCCTAGGGCGTTACTCCAACAGATTGAATAGCTAGTGCCTTAGAAGTCTACGCCCGAAGCATCAAATGCAATAAAAATACAACAGTTTTTCCATCATATAACAGGAGTAATTGCAACCAGTTTGAAAGTGAAGGTCATTTCTACGTTCCGGGCACCCTAGGCTTCACTCTAGGGCGTTGCTCCACCATATCGAATACTTAGTGCCTTAGAAGTCAACGCCTGAAGCATAAAATACAATATAAATACAACAGTTTTTCCATCGTATAACAGGAATAATTGCAACCAGTTTGAAAGTTATGGTCATTTCTACTTTCGGGGCAACCTAGGCTTCACCCTAGGGCGTTGTTACACCCGATCGAATAGTTAGGGCCTAAGAAGTGAACGCCAGAAGCATAAAATACAATATAAATACAACAGTTGTTCCATCGTCTTAAAACGAATAATAGCAACCTGTGTGAAAGTTATGGTCATTTCTACGTTCCGGGCAACCCAGGCTTCACTCTAGGGCGTTGCTCCAACAGATCGAATAGTTGGTGCATCACAAGTCAACGTCAGAAGCATAAAATACAATATAAATACAACAGTTTTTCCATCGTATAAAACGAATAATTGCAACCAGTATGAAAGTTATGGACATTTCTACTTTCCGGGCAACCTAGGCTTCACCCTAGGGCGTTGCTCCAACAGATTGAATAGTTAGGGCCTTAGAAGTCAATGCCCGAAGCATAAAATGCAATAAAAATGTAACAGTTTTTCCATCGTATAAGAGGAATAATTGTAACAAGTTTGAAAGTGATGGTCAGTTCTACGTTCCGGGCAACCTAGGCTTCACTCTAGGGCGTTGCTCCACCAGATCGAATAGTTAGGGCCTAAGAAGTCAACACCAGGAGCATAAAATACAATCTAAATACAACAGGTTTTCCATCCTATAATATGAATAATTGCAACCAGTGTGAAAGTGATGGTCATTTCTACGTTCCGGGCAACCTAGACTTCACTCTAGGGCGTGTTCCACCAGATCGAATAGTTAGGGCCTATGAAGTCAGCGCCAGAAGCATAAAATACAATATAAATATAACAGTTTTTCCATCGAATAAAACGAATAATAGCCACCAGCGTGAAGGTTATGGTCATTTCTATGTTCCGGGCAACCTAAGCTTCACTCTAGGGCGGTGCTCCACCAGATCGAACAGTTAGTGCCTTAGAAGTCAACGCCAGAAGCATAAAATACAATATAAATACAACAGTTTTTCCATCGTATAAAACGAATAATTGCAACCAGTATGAAAGTCATGATCATTTCTACGTTCCGGGAAACCAAGGCTTCACTCTAGGGCGTTGCTCCACCAGATCGAATAGTTAGTGCCTCAGAAGTCAACGCCAGAAGCATAAAATACAATATAAATATAACAGTTTTTCCATCGAATAAAACGAATAGTAGCCACCAGTGTGAAAGTTATGGTCATTTCTACTTTCCGGGCAGCCTAGGCTTCACCCTAGGACGTTGTTACACCCGATCGAGTAGCTAGGGCCTAAGAAGTGAACGCCAGAAGCATATAATACAATATAAATACAACAGTTTTTCCATCGTATAAAACGAATAATTGCAACCAGTGTGAAAGTTATGGTCATTTCTACGTTCCGGGCAACCTAGGCTTCACTCTAGGGCGTTCCTCCAACAGATCGTATAGTTGGTGCCTTAGAAGTCAACGTCAGAAGCATAAAATACAATATAAATATAACAGTTTTTCCATCGAATAAAACGAATAGTAGCCACCAGTGTGAAGGTTATGGTCATTTCTATGTTCGGGGCAACCTAAGCTTCACTCTAGGGCGGTGCTCCACGAGATCGAACAGTTAGTGCCTTAGAAGTCAACGACAGAAGCATAAAATACAATATAAATACAACAGTTTTTCCATCGTATAAAACGAATAATTGCAACCAGTATGAAAGTCATGATCATTTCTACGTTCCGGGAAACCAAGGCTTCACTCTAGGGCGTTGCTCCACCAGATCGAATAGCTAGGGCCTAAGAAGTGAACGCCAGAAGCATATAATACAATATAAATACAACAGTTTTTCCATCGTATAAAAAGAATAATTGCAACCAGTGTGAAAGTTATCGTCATTTCTACGTTCCGGGCAACCTAGGCTTCACTCTAGGGCGTTGCTCCACCAGATCGAATAGTTGCTGCCTTAGAAGTCAACGTCAGAAGCATAAAATACAATATAAATACAACAGTTTGTCCATCGTATAACAGGAATAATTGGAACCAGTTTGAACGTTATGGTCATTTCTACTTTCGGGGCAACCTAGGCTTCACCCTAGGGCGTTGTTCCACCCGATCGAATAGTTAGGGCCAAAGAAGTGAACGCCAGAAGCATAAAATACAATATAAATACAACAGTTGTTCCATCGTCTTAAAACGAATAATTGCAACCAGTTTGAAAGTTATGGTCATTTCTACGTTCCGGGATACCTAGGCTTCACTCTAGGGCGTTGCTCCACCAGATCGAATAGTTAGGGCCTTAGAAGTCAACGCGCGAAACATAAAACACAAAACAAATAGAACAGTTTTTCCATCGTATAAAACGGATAATTGCAACCAGTATGAAAGTAATGGTCATATCTACTTCCCGGGCAGCCTAGGGTTCACCCTAGGGCGTTGCTCCAACAGATTGAAAGGTTAGTGCCCAAGAAGTGAACGCCAGAAGCATAAAATACAATATAAATACAACAGGTTGTCCATCGTATAAACCGGATAATTGCAACCAGTATGAAAGTTATGGTCATTTCTACTTTCCGGGCAACATAGGATTCACCCTAGTGCGTTGCTCCAACAGATTGAATAGTTAGTGCCTTAGAAGTCAACGCCCGAAGCATCAAATGCAATAAAAATACAACAGTTTTTCCATCATATAACAGGGGTAATTGCAACCAGTTTGAAAGGGATGGTCATTTCTACGTTCCGGGCACCCTAGGCTTCACTCTAGGGCGTTGCACCACCATATCGAATACTTAGTGCCTTAGAAGTCAACGCCAGAAGCATAAAATACAATATATATACAACAGTTTTTCCATCGTATAACAGGAATAATTCCGACCAGTTCGAAAGTTATGGTCATTTCTCCTTTCCGGGCAACCTAGGCTTCACCCTAGGGCGTTGTTCCAACCCGATCGAATAGTTAGGGCCTAAGAAGTGAACGCCAGAAGCATATAATACAATATAAATACAACAGTTTTTCCATCGTATAAAACGAATAATTGCAACCAGTGTGAAAGTTATGGTCATTTCTACGTTCCGGGCAACGTAGGCTTCACTCTAGGGCGTTGCTCCAACAGATCGAATAGTTGGTGCCTTAGAAGTCAACGTCAGAAGCATAAAATACAATACAAATACAACGGTTTTTCCATCGTATAAAACGAATAATTGCAACCAGTATGAAAGTTATGGCCATTTCTACGTTCCGGGCAACCTAGGCTTCACTCTAGGGCGTTCCTCCAACAGATCGTATAGTTGGTGCCTTAGAAGTCAACGTCAGAAGCATAAAATACAATATAAATACAACAGTTTTTCCATCGTATAAAACGAATAATTGCAACCAGTGTGAAAGTTATCGTCATTTCTACGTTCCGGGCAACCTAGGCTTCACTCTAGGGCGTTGCTCCACCAGATCGTATAGTTGGTGCCTTAGAAGTCAACGTCAGAAGCATAAAATACAATATAAATACAACAGTTTGTCCATCGTATAACAGGAATAATTGCAACCAGTTTGAACGTTATGGTCATTTCTACTTTCGGGGCAACCTAGGCTTCACCCTAGGGCGTTGTTCCACCCGATCGAATAGTTAGGGCCAAAGAAGTGAACGCCAGAAGCATAAAATACAATATAGATACAACAGTTGTTCCATCGTCTTAAAACGAATAATTGCAACCAGTGTGAAAGTTATGGTCATTTCTACGTTCCGGGATACCTAGGCTTCACTCTAGGGCGTTGTTCCACCAGATCGAATAGTTAGGGCCTTAGAAGTCAACGCGCGAAACATAAAACACAAAACAAATAGAACAGTTTTTCCATCGTATAAAACGGATAATTGCAACCAGTATGAAAGTAATGGTCATATCTACTTCCCGGGCAGCCTAGGGTTCACCCTAGGGCGTTGCTCCAACAGATTGAAAGGTTAGTGCCCAAGAAGTGAACGCCAGAAGCATAAAATACCATATAAATACAACAGGTTGTCCATCGTATAAACCGGATAATTGCAACCAGTATGAAAGTTATGGTCATTTCTACTTACCGGGCAAAATAGGATTCACCCTAGGGCGTTGCTCCAACAGATTGAATAGTTAGTGCCTTAGAAGTCAACGCCCGAAGCATCAAATGCAATAAAAATACAACAGTTTTTCCATCATATAACAGGAGTAATTGCAACCAGTTTGAAAGGGATGGTCATTTCTACGTTCCGGGCACCCTAGGCTTCACTCTAGGGCGTTGCACCACCATATCGAATACTTAGTGCCTTAGAAGTCAACGCCAGAAGCATAAAATACAATATATATACAACAGTTTTTCCATCGTATAACAGGAATAATTCCGACCAGTTCGAAAGTTATGGTCATTCCTCCTTTCCGGGCAACCTAGGCTTCACCCTAGGGCGTTGTTCCAACCCGATCGAATAGTTAGGGCCTAAGAAGTGAACGCCAGAAGCATATAATACAATATAAATACAACAGTTTTTCCATCGTATAAAACGAATAATTGCAACCAGTGTGAAAGTTATGGTCATTTCTACGTTCCGGGCAACGTAGGCTTCACTCTAGGGCGTTGCTCCAACAGATCGAATAGTTGGTGCCTTAGAAGTCAACGTCAGAAGCATAAAATACAATACAAATACAACGGTTTTTCCATCGTATAAAACGAATAATTGCAACCAGTATGAAAGTTATGGACATTTCTACTTTCCGGGCAGCCTAGGCTTCACCCTAGGGCGTTGCTCCAACAGATTGATTAATTAGGGCCTTAGAAGTCAACGCCCGAAGCATAAAATGCAATAAAAATACAACAGTTTTTCCATCGTATAACAGGAATAATTGCAACCAGTTTGAAAGTTATGGTCATTTCTACTTTCCGGGCAACCTAGGCTTCACCCGAGGGCATTGTTACACCCGATCGAATAGCTAGGGCCTAAGTAGTGAACGCCAGAAGCATATAATACAATATAAATACAACAGTTTTTCCATCGTATAAAACGAATAATTGCAACCAGTGTGAAAGTTATGGCCATTTCTACGTTCCGGGCAACCTAGGCTTCACTCTAGGGCGTTCCTCCAACAGATCGTATAGTTGGTGCCTTAGAAGTCAACGTCAGAAGCATAAAATACAATATAAATACAACAGTTTTTCCATCGTATAAAACGAATAATTGCAACCAGTGTGAAAGTTATCGTCATTTCTACGTTCCGGGCAACCTAGGCTTCACTCTAGGGCGTTGCTCCACCATATCGAATACTTAGTGCCTTAGAAGTCAACGCCTGAAGCATAAAATACAATATAAATACAACAGTTTTTCCATCGTATAACAGGAATAATTGCAACCAGTTTGAAAGTTATGGTCATTTCTACTTTCGGGGCAACCTAGGCTTCACCCTAGGGCGTTGTTACACCCGATCGAATAGTTAGGGCCTAAGAAGTGAACGCCAGAAGCATAAAATACAATATAAATACAACAGTTGTTCCATCGTCTTAAAACGAATAATAGCAACCTGTGTGAAAGTTATGGTCATTTCTACGTTCCGGGCAACCCAGGCTTCACTCTAGGGCGTTGCTCCAACAGATCGAATAGTTGGTGCATCACAAGTCAACGTCAGAAGCATAAAATACAATATAAATACAACAGTTTTTCCATCGTATAAAACGAATAATTGCAACCAGTATGAAAGTTATGGACATTTCTACTTTCCGGGCAACCTAGGCTTCACCCTAGGGCGTTGCTCCAACAGATTGAATAGTTAGGGCCTTAGAAGTCAATGCCCGAAGCATAAAATGCAATAAAAATGTAACAGTTTTTCCATCGTATAAGAGGAATAATTGTAACAAGTTTGAAAGTGATGGTCAGTTCTACGTTCCGGGCAACCTAGGCTTCACTCTAGGGCGTTGCTCCACCAGATCGAATAGTTAGGGCCTAAGAAGTCAACACCAGGAGCATAAAATACAATCTAAATACAACAGGTTTTCCATCCTATAATATGAATAATTGCAACCAGTGTGAAAGTGATGGTCATTTCTACGTTCCGGGCAACCTAGACTTCACTCTAGGGCGTGTTCCACCAGATCGAATAGTTAGGGCCTATGAAGTCAGCGCCAGAAGCATAAAATACAATATAAATATAACAGTTTTTCCATCGAATAAAACGAATAATAGCCACCAGCGTGAAGGTTATGGTCATTTCTATGTTCCGGGCAACCTAAGCTTCACTCTAGGGCGGTGCTCCACCAGATCGAACAGTTAGTGCCTTAGAAGTCAACGCCAGAAGCATAAAATACAATATAAATACAACAGTTTTTCCATCGTATAAAACGAATAATTGCAACCAGTATGAAAGTCATGATCATTTCTACGTTCCGGGAAACCAAGGCTTCACTCTAGGGCGTTGCTCCACCAGATCGAATAGTTAGTGCCTCAGAAGTCAACGCCAGAAGCATAAAATACAATATAAATATAACAGTTTTTCCATCGAATAAAACGAATAGTAGCCACCAGTGTGAAAGTTATGGTCATTTCTACTTTCCGGGCAGCCTAGGCTTCACCCTAGGACGTTGTTACACCCGATCGAGTAGCTAGGGCCTAAGAAGTGAACGCCAGAAGCATATAATACAATATAAATACAACAGTTTTTCCATCGTATAAAACGAATAATTGCAACCAGTGTGAAAGTTATGGTCATTTCTACGTTCCGGGCAACCTAGGCTTCACTCTAGGGCGTTCCTCCAACAGATCGTATAGTTGGTGCCTTAGAAGTCAACGTCAGAAGCATAAAATACAATATAAATATAACAGTTTTTCCATCGAATAAAACGAATAGTAGCCACCAGTGTGAAGGTTATGGTCATTTCTATGTTCGGGGCAACCTAAGCTTCACTCTAGGGCGGTGCTCCACGAGATCGAACAGTTAGTGCCTTAGAAGTCAACGACAGAAGCATAAAATACAATATAAATACAACAGTTTTTCCATCGTATAACAGGAATAATTGCAACCAGTTTGAAAGTTATGGTCATTTCTACTTTCGGGGCAACCTAGGCTTCACCCTAGGGCGTTGTTACACCCGATCGAATAGTTAGGGCCTAAGAAGTGAACGCCAGAAGCATAAAATACAATATAAATACAACAGTTGTTCCATCGTCTTAAAACGAATAATAGCAACCTGTGTGAAAGTTATGGTCATTTCTACGTTCCGGGCAACCCAGGCTTCACTCTAGGGCGTTGCTCCAACAGATCGAATAGTTGGTGCATCACAAGTCAACGTCAGAAGCATAAAATACAATATAAATACAACAGTTTTTCCATCGTATAAAACGAATAATTGCAACCAGTATGAAAGTTATGGACATTTCTACTTTCCGGGCAACCTAGGCTTCACCCTAGTGCGTTGCTCCAACAGATTGAATAGTTAGTGCCTTAGAAGTCAACGCCCGAAGCATCAAATGCAATAAAAATACAACAGTTTTTCCATCATATAACAGGGGTAATTGCAACCAGTTTGAAAGGGATGGTCATTTCTACGTTCCGGGCACCCTAGGCTTCACTCTAGGGCGTTGCACCACCATATCGAATACTTAGTGCCTTAGAAGTCAACGCCAGAAGCATAAAATACAATATATATACAACAGTTTTTCCATCGTATAACAGGAATAATTCCGACCAGTTCGAAAGTTATGGTCATTTCTCCTTTCCGGGCAACCTAGGCTTCACCCTAGGGCGTTGTTCCAACCCGATCGAATAGTTAGGGCCTAAGAAGTGAACGCCAGAAGCATATAATACAATATAAATACAACAGTTTTTCCATCGTATAAAACGAATAATTGCAACCAGTGTGAAAGTTATGGTCATTTCTACGTTCCGGGCAACGTAGGCTTCACTCTAGGGCGTTGCTCCAACAGATCGAATAGTTGGTGCCTTAGAAGTCAACGTCAGAAGCATAAAATACAATACAAATACAACGGTTTTTCCATCGTATAAAACGAATAATTGCAACCAGTATGAAAGTTATGGCCATTTCTACGTTCCGGGCAACCTAGGCTTCACTCTAGGGCGTTCCTCCAACAGATCGTATAGTTGGTGCCTTAGAAGTCAACGTCAGAAGCATAAAATACAATATAAATACAACAGTTTTTCCATCGTATAAAACGAATAATTGCAACCAGTGTGAAAGTTATCGTCATTTCTACGTTCCGGGCAACCTAGGCTTCACTCTAGGGCGTTGCTCCTCCAGATCGTATAGTTGGTGCCTTAGAAGTCAACGTCAGAAGCATAAAATACAATATAAATACAACAGTTTGTCCATCGTATAACAGGAATAATTGCAACCAGTTTGAACGTTATGGTCATTTCTACTTTCGGGGCAACCTAGGCTTCACCCTAGGGCGTTGTTCCACCCGATCGAATAGTTAGGGCCAAAGAAGTGAACGCCAGAAGCATAAAATACAATATAGATACAACAGTTGTTCCATCGTCTTAAAACGAATAATTGCAACCAGTGTGAAAGTTATGGTCATTTCTACGTTCCGGGATACCTAGGCTTCACTCTAGGGCGTTGTTCCACCAGATCGAATAGTTAGGGCCTTAGAAGTCAACGCGCGAAACATAAAACACAAAACAAATAGAACAGTTTTTCCATCGTATAAAACGGATAATTGCAACCAGTATGAAAGTAATGGTCATATCTACTTCCCGGGCAGCCTAGGGTTCACCCTAGGGCGTTGCTCCAACAGATTGAAAGGTTAGTGCCCAAGAAGTGAACGCCAGAAGCATAAAATACCATATAAATACAACAGGTTGTCCATCGTATAAACCGGATAATTGCAACCAGTATGAAAGTTATGGTCATTTCTACTTACCGGGCAAAATAGGATTCACCCTAGGGCGTTGCTCCAACAGATTGAATAGTTAGTGCCTTAGAAGTCAACGCCCGAAGCATCAAATGCAATAAAAATACAACAGTTTTTCCATCATATAACAGGAGTAATTGCAACCAGTTTGAAAGGGATGGTCATTTCTACGTTCCGGGCACCCTAGGCTTCACTCTAGGGCGTTGCACCACCATATCGAATACTTAGTGCCTTAGAAGTCAACGCCAGAAGCATAAAATACAATATATATACAACAGTTTTTCCATCGTATAACAGGAATAATTCCGACCAGTTCGAAAGTTATGGTCATTCCTCCTTTCCGGGCAACCTAGGCTTCACCCTAGGGCGTTGTTCCAACCCGATCGAATAGTTAGGGCCTAAGAAGTGAACGCCAGAAGCATATAATACAATATAAATACAACAGTTTTTCCATCGTATAAAACGAATAATTGCAACCAGTGTGAAAGTTATGGTCATTTCTACGTTCCGGGCAACGTAGGCTTCACTCTAGGGCGTTGCTCCAACAGATCGAATAGTTGGTGCCTTAGAAGTCAACGTCAGAAGCATAAAATACAATACAAATACAACGGTTTTTCCATCGTATAAAACGAATAATTGCAACCAGTATGAAAGTTATGGACATTTCTACTTTCCGGGCAGCCTAGGCTTCACCCTAGGGCGTTGCTCCAACAGATTGATTAATTAGGGCCTTAGAAGTCAACGCCCGAAGCATAAAATGCAATAAAAATACAACAGTTTTTCCATCGTATAACAGGAATAATTGCAACCAGTTTGAAAGTTATGGTCATTTCTACTTTCCGGGCAACCTAGGCTTCACCCTAGGGCATTGTTACACCCGATCGAATAGCTAGGGCCTAAGTAGTGAACGCCAGAAGCATATAATACAATATAAATACAACAGTTTTTCCATCGTATAAAACGAATAATTGCAACCAGTGTGAAAGTTATGGCCATTTCTACGTTCCGGGCAACCTAGGCTTCACTCTAGGGCGTTCCTCCAACAGATCGTATAGTTGGTGCCTTAGAAGTCAACGTCAGAAGCATAAAATACAATATAAATACAACAGTTTTTCCATCGTATAAAACGAATAATTGCAACCAGTGTGAAAGTTATCGTCATTTCTACGTTCCGGGCAACCTAGGCTTCACTCTAGGGCGTTGCTCCACCAGATCGAATAGTTGGTGCCTTAGAAGTCAACGTCAGAAGCATAAAATACAATATAAATACAACAGTTTGTCCATCGTATAACAGGAATAATTGCAACCAGTTTGAACGTTATGGTCATTTCTACTTTCGGGGCAACCTAGGCTTCACCCTAGGGCGTTGTTCCACCCGATCGAATAGTTAGGGCCTAAGAAGTGAACGCCAGAAGCATAAAATACAATATAAATACAACAGTTGTTCCATCGTCTTAAAACGAATAATAGCAACCTGTGTGAAAGTTATGGTCATTTCTACGTTCCGGGCAACCTAGGCTTCACTCTAGGGAGTTGCTCCAACAGATCGAATAGTTGGTGCCTCACAAGTCAACGTCAGAAGCATAAAATACAATATAAATACAACAGTTTTTCCATCATATAGAACGAATAATTGCAACCAGTGTGAAAGTTATGGTCATTTCTACGTTCCGGGCAACGTAGGCTTCACTCTAGGGCGTTGCTCCAAGAGATCGAATAGTTGGTGCCTTAGAAGTCAACGTCAGAAGCATAAAATACAATACAAATACAACGGTTTTTCCATCGTATAAAACGAATAATTGCAACCAGTATGAAAGTTATGGACATTTCTACTTTCCGGGCAGCCTAGGCTTCACCCTAGGGCGTTGCTCCAACAGATTGATTAGTTAGGGCCTTAGAAGTCAACGCCCGAAGCATAAAATGTAATAAAAATACAACAGTTTGTCCATCGTATAACAGGAATAATTGCAACCAGTTTGAACGTTATGGTCATTTCTACTTTCGGGGCAACCTAGGCTTCACCCTAGGGCGTTGTTCCACCCGATCGAATAGTTAGGGCCAAAGAAGTGAACGCCAGAAGCATAAAATACAATATAAATACAACAGTTGTTCCATCGTCTTAAAACGAATAATTGCAACCAGTTTGAAAGTTATGGTCATTTCTACGTTCCGGGCAACCTAGGCTTCAACCTAGGGCGTTGCTCCACCAGATCGAATAGATAGGGCCTAAGAAGTCAACGCCAGAAGCATAAAATACAAAATAAATACAACAGTTTTTCCATCGTATAAAACGGATAATTGCAACCAGTATAAAAGTAATGGTCATATCTACTTCCCGGGCAACCTAGGGTTCACCCTAGGGCGTTGCTCCAACAGATTGAAAAGTTAGTGCCCAAGAAGTGTACGCCAGAAGCATAAAATACAATATAAATACAACAGCTGTTCCATCGTCTTAAAACGAATAATAGCAACCTGTGTGAAAGTTATGGTCATTTCTACGTTCCGGGCAACCTAGGCTTCACTCTAGGGCGTTGCTCCAACAGATCGAATAGTTGGTGCCTCACAAGTCAACGTCAGAAGCATAAAATACAATATAAATACAACAGTTTTTCCATCGTATAAAACGAATAATTCCAACCAGTGTGAAAGTTATGGACATTTCTACTTTCCGGGCAACCTAGGCTTCACCCTAGGGCGTTGCTCCGACAGATTGAATAGTTAGGGCCTTAGAAGTCAACGCCCGAAGCATAAAATGCAATAAAAATGTAACAGTTTTTCCATCGTATAACAGGAATAATTGTAACAAGTTTGAAAGTGATGGTCAGTTCATCGTTCCGGGCAACCTAGGCTTCACTCTAGGGCGTTGCTCCACCAGATCGAATAGTTAGGGCCTAAGAAGTCAACACCAGGAGCATAAAATACAATCTAAATACAACAGGTTTTCCATCCTATAATATGAATAATTGCAACCAGTGTGAAAGTGATGGTCATTTCTACGTTCCGCGCAACCTAGACTTCACTCTAGGGCGTGTTCCACCAGATCGAATAGTTAGGGCCTATGAAGTCAGCGCCAGAAGCATAAAATACAATATAAATATAACAGTTTTTCCATCGAATAAAACGAATAATAGCCACCAGTGTGAAGGTTATGGTCATTTCTATGTTCCGGGCAACCTAAGCTTAACTCTAGGGCGGTGCTCCACCAGATCGAACAGTTAGTGCCTTAGAAGTCAACGCCAGAAGCATAAAATACAATATAAATGCAACAGTTTTTCCATCGTATAAAACGAATAATTGCAACCAGTATGAAAGTCATGATCATTTCTACGTCCCGGGAAACCAAGGCTTCACTCTAGGGCGTTGCTCCACCAGATCGAATAGTTAGTGCCTCAGAAGTCAACGCCAGAAGCATAATATACAATATAAATACAACAGTTTTTCCATCGTATAAAACGAATAATTGCAACCAGTATGAAAGTTATTTTCATTTCTACTTTCCGGGCAACCTAGGATTCACCCTAGGGCGTTGCTCCAACAGATTGAATAGTTAGTGCCTTAGAAGTCAACGCCCGAAGCATCAAATGCAGTAAAAATACAACAGTTTTTCCATCATATAACAGGAGTAATTGCAACCAGCTTGAAAGTGATGGCCATTTCTACGTTCCGGACACCCTAGGCATCACTCTGGGGCGTTGCTCCACCATATCGAATACTTAGTGCCTTAGAAGTCAACGCCAGAAGCATAAAATACAATATAAATACAACAGTTTTTCCATCGTATAACAGGAATAATTGCAACCAGTGTGAAAGTTATGGTCATTTCTACGTTCCGGGCAACCTAGGCTTCACTCTAGGGCGTTCCTCCAACAGATCGTATAGTTGGTGCCTTAGAAGTCAACGTCAGAAGAATAAAATACAATATAAATACAACAGTTTTTCCATCGTATAACAGGAATAATTGCAACCAGTTTGAAAGCTATGGTCATTTCTACTTTCCGGGCAACCTAGGCTTCACCCTAGGGCGTTGTTACACCCGATCGAATAGCTAGGGCCTAAGAAGTGAACGCCAGAAGCATATAACACAATATAAATACAACAGTTTTTCCATCGTATAAAACGGATAATTGCAACCAGTATGAAAGTAATGGTCATATCTACTTCCCGGGCAACCTAGGGTTCACCCTAGGGCGTTGCTCCAACAGATTGAAAAGTTAGTGCCCAAGAAGTGAACGCCAGAAGCATAAAATACAATATAAATACAACAGGTTGTCCATCGTATAAACCGGATAATTGCAACCAGTATGAAAGTTATGGTCATTTCTACTTTCCGGGCAACCTAGGATTCACCCTAGGGCGTTGCTCCAACAGATTGAATAGGTAGTGCCTTAGAAGTCAACGCCCGAAGCATCAAATGCAATAAAAATTCAACAGTTTTTCCATCATATAACAGGAGTAATTGCAACCAGTTTGAAAGGGATGGTCATTTCTACGTTCCGGGCACCCTAGGCTTCACTCTAGGTCGTTGCACCACCATATCGAATACTTAGTGCCTTAGAAGTCAACGCCAGGAGCATAAAATACAATATATATACAACAGTTTTTCCATCGTATAACAGGAATAATTCCAACCAGTTCGAAAGTTATGGTCATTTCTACTTTCCGGGCAACCTAGGCTTCACCCTAGGGCGTTGTTCCACCCGATCGAATAGTTAGGGCCTAAGAAGTGAACGCCAGAAGCATATAATACAATATAAATACAACAGTTTTTCCATCGTATAAAACGAATAATGGCAACCAGTGTGAAAGTTATGGTCATTTCTACGTTCCGGGCAACCTAAGCTTCACTCTAGGGTGTTGCTCCACCACATCGAATAGCTACGGCCTTAGAAGTCAACGCCAGAAGCATAAAATACAATATAAATACAACAGTTTTTCCATCATATAGAACGAATAATTGCAACCAGTATGAAAGTTATGGACATTTCTACTTTCCGGGCAGTCTAGGCTTCACCCTAGGGCGTTGCTCCAACAGATCGAATAGTTAGGTCCTCAGAAGTCAACGCCAGAAGCATAAAATACAATATAAATACAACAGTTTTTCCATCGTATAAAACGAATAATTGCAACCACTATGAAAGTTATTGTCATTTCTACTATCCGGGCAACCTAGGCTTCAACCTAGGGCGTTGCTCCACCAGATCGAATAGACAGGGCCTAAGAAGTCAACGCCAGAAGCATAAAATACAAAATATATAGAACAGTTTTTCCATGTATAGAACGAATAATTGCTATCTGTGTGAAAGTTATGGTCATTTCCACGTTCCGGGATACCTAGGCTTCACTCTAGGGCGTTGCTCCACCAGATCGAATAGTTAGGGCCTTAGAAGTCAACGCGCGAAACATAAAACACAAAACAAATAGAACCGTTTTTCCATTGTATAAATCGAATAATTCCTACCAGTGTGAAAGTTATGGTCATTTCTACGTTCCGCGCAGCCTAGGCTTCACCCTAGTGCGATGTTCCACCAGATCGAATAGTTAAGGCCTAAGAAGTGAACGCCAGAAGCATAAAATACAATATAAATACAACAGTTTTTCCATCGTATAAAACGGATAATTGCAACCAGTATGAAAGTAATGGTCATATCTACTTCCCGGGCAACCTAGGGTTAACCCTAGGGCGTTGCTCCAACAGATTGAAAAGTTAGTGCCCAAGAAGTGAACGCCAGAAGCATAAAATACAATATAAATACAACAGTTGTTCCATCGTCTTAAAACGAATAATAGCAACCTGTGTGAAAGTTATGGTCATTTCTACGTTCCGGGCAACCTAGGCTTCACCCTAGGGCGTTGCTCCAACAGATTGAATAGTTAGGGCCTTAGAAGTCAACGCCCGAAGCATAAAATGCAATAAAAATGTAACAGTTTTTCCATCGTATAACAGGAATAATTGTAACAAGTTTGAAAGTGATGGTCATTTCTACGTTCCGGGCAACCTAGACTTCACTCTAGGGCGTGTTCCACCAGATCGAATAGTTAGGGCCTATGAAGTCAGCGCCAGAAGCATAAAATACAATATAAATATAACAGTTTTTCCATCGAATAAAACGAATAATAGCCACCAGTGTGAAGGTTATGGTCATTTCTATGTTCCGGGCAACCTAAGCTTCACTCTAGGGCGGTGCTCCACCAGATCGAACAGTTAGTGCCTTAGAAGTCAACGCCAGAAGCATAAAATACAATATAAATACAACAGTTTTTCCATCGTATAAAACGAATAATTGCAACCAGTATGAAAGTCATGATCATTTCTACGTTCCGGGAAACCAAGGCTTCACTCTGGGGCGTTGCTCCACCAGATCGAATAGTTAGTGCCTCAGAAGTCAACGCCAGAAGCATAAAATACAATATAAATACAACAGTTTTTCCATCGTATAAAACGAATAATTGCAACCAGTATGAAAGTTATTTTCATTTCTACTTTCCGGGCAACGTAGGATTCACCCTAGGGCGTTGCTGCAACAGATTGAATAGTTAGTGCCTTAGAAGTCAACGCCCGAAGCATCAAATGCAATAAAAATACAACAGTTTTCCATCATATAACAGGAGTAATTGCAACCAGTTTGAAAGTGATGGTCATTTCTACGTTCCGAACACCCTAGGCTTCACTCTGGGGCGTTGCTCCACCATATCGAATACTTAGTGCCTTAGAAGTCAACGCCAGAAGCATAAAATACAATATAAATACAACAGTTTTTCCATCGTATAACAGGAATAATTGCAACCAGTTTGAAAGTTATGGTCATTTCTACTTTCCGGGCAACCTAGGCTTCACCCTAGGGCGTTGTTACACCCGATCGAATAGCTAGGGCCTAAGAAGTGAACGCCAGAAGCATATAATACTATATAAATACAACAGTTTTTCCATCGTATAAAACGAATAATTGCAACCAGTGTGAAAGTTATGGTCATTTCTACGTTCCGCGCAGCCTAGGCTTCACCCTAGTGCGTTGTTCCACCAGATCGAATAGTTAAGGCCTAAGAAGTGAACGCAAGAAGCATAAAATACAATATAAATACAACAGTTTTTCCATCGTATAAAACGGATAATTGCAACCAGTATGAAAGTAATGGTCATATCTACTTCCCGGGCAACCTAGGGTTCACCCTAGGGCGTTGCTCCAACAGATTGAAAAGTTAGTGCCCAAGAAGTGAACGCCAGAAGCATAAAATACAATATAAATACAACAGGTTGTCCATCGTATAAACCGGATAATTGCAACCAGTATGAAAGTTATGGTCATTTCTACTTTCCGGGCAGCCTAGGATTCACCCTAGGGCGTTGCTCCAACAGATTGAATAGTTAGTGCCTTAGAAGTCAACGCCCGAAGCATCAAATGCAATAAAAATTCAACAGTTTTTCCATCATATGACAGGAGTAATTGCAACCAGTTTGAAAGGGATGGTCATTTCTACGTTCCGGGCACCCTAGGCTTCACTCTAGGGCGTTGCACCACCATATCGAATACTTAGTGCCTTAGAAGTCAACGCCAGAAGCATAAAATACAATATATATACAACAGTTTTTCCATCGTATAACAGGAATAATTCCAACCAGTTCGAAAGTTATGGTCATTTCTACTTTCCGGGCAACCTAGGCTTCACCCTAGGGCGTTGTTCCACCCGATCGAATAGTTAGGGCCTAAGAAGTGAACGCCAGAAGCATATAATACAATATAAATACAACAGTTTTTCCATCGTATAAAACGAATAATGGCAACCAGTGTGAAAGTTATGGTCATTTCTACGTTCCGGGCAACCTACGCTTCACTCTAGGGTGTTGCTCCACCACATCGAATAGCTACGGCCTTAGAAGTCAACGCCAGAAGCATAAAATACAATATAAATAAAACAGGTTTTCCATCGTATAAAAGGAATAATTGCAACCAGTGTGAAAGTTATGGTCATTTCTACATTCCGGGCAACCTAGGCTTTACTCTTGGGCGTTGCTCCACCAGATCGAATAGTTAGGACCTAAGTAGTCAACGCCTGAAGCATAAAATACAATATAAATACAACAGCTTTTCCACTGTATAAAATGAATATTTGCAAACAGTCTGAAAGTAATGGTCATTTCTACGTTCCGGGCAACCTAGGATTCACTCTAGGGCGCTGCTCCACCACGTCGAATAGCTACCACCTTAGAAGACAACGCTTGAAGCATAAAATACAATAAAAATGCAACAGTTTTTCCATCGTATAACAGGAACAACTGCCACTAGTTTGAAAGTACTGGTAATTTCTACGTTCCGGGCAACCTAGGCTTCACTCTATGGCGTTGCTCCACCAGATCGACAAGTTAGGGCCTAAGAAGTCAACGCCAGAAGCATAAAATTAAAATAAATACAACAGTTCTTCCATCGTATAAAACGAATAATTGCATCCAGTGTGAACGTTATGGTTATTTCTACGTCCCGTTCTACCTAGGCTTCACTCTAGGGCGTTGCTCCACCAGGTCGAATAGCTAGGGCCTAAGAAGTCAACGCCAGAAGCATAAAATACAATATAAATACAACAGCTTTTCCATCGTATAGCAGGAATAATTGCAACCAGTGTGAAGCTAATGGTCATTTCTACGTTCCGGGCAACACAGGCTTCACTCTATGGCGTTGCTCCACCAGATCGACAAGTTAGTTCCTAAGAAGTTAACGCCAGAAGCATAAAATACAATATAAATACAACAGCTTTTCCATCGTATAACAGGAATAATTGCAACCAGTGTGAAAGTAATGACCATTTCTACGTTCCGGGCATCCTAGGCTTCACTCTACGGCGTTGCTTCACCAGATCGTATAGTTAGGTCCATAGAAAACAACGACAGAAGCTTAAAGTATAATAAAAATACAAGAGTATTTCCATCGTATATAAGGAACAATTGCAACCAGTGTGAAAGTGCTGGTCATTTCTACGTTCCGGGCAACCTACGCTGCACTCTAGGGCGTTGCTCCACCAGACCGAATAGTTAGGGCCGAAGAAGACAACGCCCGAAGCATAAATACAATATAGATACTACAGTTTTTCCATCGTATAGCAGGAATAATAGCAACCAGTGTGAAAGTGATAGTCATTTCTACGTTGCGGGCTACCTAGGCTTCAATCTAGGGCGTTGCTCCACCAGATCGAATAGTTAGGCCTTATGAAGTCAACGCAAGAAGGATGAAGTACAATAAAAACACAATAGTTTTTCATCGTATAACAGGAATAATTGCAACCAGCGTGAAAGTAATGGTCATTTCTACGTTCTCGTCAACCTGAGCTTCACTCTAGGGCGTTGGTCCATCAGATCCGATACTTAGGGCCATAGAAGTCAACGCCAGAAGCATAAAATACAATATAAATAAAACAGTTTTTCCATCGTATAACAGGAATAAATGCAAAAAGTGTGAAGGTAATGGTCATTTCTACGTTCCGGGCAACATACGCTTCATTCTAGGCCGTAGCTCCAGCACATCGAGTAGCTACGGCCTTAGACGTCGACGCCAGAAGCATAAAGTACAATATAAATGCAACAGTTTTTCCATCGTATAAGACGAATAATTGCAACCAGTGTGAAAGTTATGGTCATTTCTACGTTTCGGGCAACCTAGGCTTCACTCTAGGGCGCTGCTCCACCAGATAGAATAGTTAGGGCCTTAGAAGTCAACGCCAGAAGCATAAAATACAAAACAATTACATCAGTTTTTCCGTCGTATAAAACGAATAATGGCAACCGGTGTGAAGTTATGGTCATTTCTACATTCCGGGCAACCTAGGCTTTACTCTTGGGCGTTGCTCCACCAGATCGAATAGTTAGGACCTAAGTAGTCAACGCCTGAAGCATAAAATACAATATAAATACAACAGCTTTTCCACTGTATAAAATGAATATTTGCAAACAGTCTGAAAGTAATGGTCATTTCTACGTTCCGGGCAACCTAGGATTCACTCTAGGGCGCTGCTCCACCACGTCGAATAGCTACGACCTTAGAAGTCAACGCCAGAAGCATAAAATACAATATAAATACAACAGCTTTTCCATCGTATAACAAGAATAATTGCAACCAGTGTGAAAGTAATGCCCATTTCTACGTTCCGGGCATCCTAGGCTTCACTCTCCGGCGTTGCTTCACCAGATCGTATAGTTAGGTCCATAGAAAACAACGACAGAAGCATAAAATATAATAAAAATACAAGAGTATTTCCATCGTATATAAGGAACAATTGCAACCAGTGTGATAGTGCTGGTCATTTCTACGTTCCGGGCAACCTACGCTGCACTCTAGAGCGTTGCTCCACCAGACCGAATAGTTAGGGCCTAAGAAGTCATCGCCAGAAGCATAAAATACAATATAAGTACAACAGTCGTTCCATCGTATAAAACGAATAATTGCAACCAGTATGAAAGGTAAGGTCATTTCTACGTTCCGGTCAACCTAGGCTTCACTCTAGGGCATTCTTCCACCAGACCGAATAGTTAGGGCCTAAGAAGTCAACGCCAGAAGCATAAAATACAATAAAAATCCAACAGCTTTTCCATCGTATAAAACGAATAATTGCTAGCTGTGTGATAGTTATGGCCATTTCTACGTTCCGGGCATCCTAGACTTAACTCTGAGTCATTGCTCCACCAGATCGTATAGGTAGGGCCTTAGAAGTCAACGCCAGAAGCATACAGTACAATAAAAATGCAACAGTCTTTCCATCGTATAACAGGAATAATTGCAAGCAGTGTGAACGTAATGGTCATTTCAGCGATACGGGCAACATAGGCTTCACTCTAGGGCGTTGCTCCACCAGATCGAACAGCTACGGCCTTAGAAGTCAACGCCAGAAGCATAAAATACAATATGAATAAAACAGTTTTTCCATTGTATAAAGTGAATAATTGCAAGCAGTGTGAAAGTAACGGCCATTTCTACCTTCCAGGCACTCTAGGCTTCACTCTAGGGCGTTTCTCCACCAGATCGTCTAGTTAGGGCCATAGAAAACAGCGACAGAAGCATAAAATATAATAAAAATATAAGAGTCTTTCCATCGTATATAAGGAACAACTGCAACCAGTGTGAAAGTGATGGTCATTTCTACGTTCCGGGCAACCTACGCTTCACTCTAGGCCGTTGCTCCACCAGATCGAATAGTTAGGGCCTTAGAAAACAGCGACAGAAGCATAAAATACAATAAAAATACATCAGGTTTTCCATCGTATAAAAGGAATAATTGCAACCAGTGTGTACCTAATGGTCATTTCTATGTTCCCGGCTACATATGCTTCACTATTGGACGTTGCCCCACCAGATTGAATAGCCAGGACCTTAGTAGTCAGCGACAGAAGCATAAAATACAATAAAAATACAACTGCTTTTCCATCGTATAACAGGAATAATTGCAACCAGTGTTATAGTGATGGTCATTACTACGTTCTCGTCAACCTGGGCTTCACTCTAGGGCGTCGGTCCATCAGATCCAATACTTAGGGCCATAGAAGTCAACGCCAGAAGCATAAAATACAATATAAATAAAACAGTTTTTCCATCGTATAACAGGAATAATTGCAACAAGTGTGAAGGTAATGGTCATTTCTACGTGCCGGGCAACCTACGCTTCATTCTAGGCCGTAGCTCCACCACATCGAGTAGCTACGGCCTTAGACGTCGACGCCAGAAGCATAAAATACAATATAAATGCAACAGTTTTTCCATCGTATAAAACGAATAATTGCAACCAGCGTGAAAGTTATGGTCATTTCTGCCTTCCGGGCAATCTATGCTTCACTCTAGGGCGTTGTTCCTCCAGATCGAAAAGTTAGGGCCTAAGAAGACAAACGCCAGAAGCATAAAATACATTAAAAATACAACAGTTTTCTCATCGTATAACAGGAATAATTGCAACAAGCGTGAAGGTAATGGTCATTTCTACGTTCCGGCAATCTGGGCTTCACTCTAGGGCGTTGGTCCACCACATCGAATAGTTAGGTCCTTAGAAGTCAACGGCAGAAGCATAAAATACAATATAAATAGAAGAGCTTTTCCATCGCATAAAATAAATATCTACAACCAGTGTGGAAGTACTGGTCATTTCTACGTTCCGGGCAACCTAGGCTTCACTCTAGGGCGTTCCCCCCCACATCGAATAGCTACGGCCTTAGAAGTCAACGCCAGAAGCATAAAATGCAATATAAATACAACAGCTTTTCCATTGTATAAAATGAATAATTGCAAACAGTGTGAAAGTGATGGTCATTTCTAGGTTCCAGGCAACCTGGGCTCCGCTCTAGGGCGTTGCTCCACCAGATGGAATAGCTAGGGCCTTAGAAGTCAACGCCAGAAGCATGAAATACAAAATAAATACATCAGTTTTTCCGTCGTATAAAACGTATAATGGCAACCAGTGTGAAGATGATGGTCATTTCTACGTTTCGGGCAACCTAGGCTTCACACTAGGGCGCTGCTCCACCAGATCGAATAGTTAGGGCCTTAGACGTCAACGCCAGAAGCATAAAATACAATATAAATGCAACAGTTTTTCCATCGTATAAAACGAATAAATGCAACCAGTGTGAAAGTAATGCCCATTTCTACGTTCCGGGCATCCTAGACTTAACACTGAGGCATTGCTCCACCAGCTCGAATAGTTAGGGCCTAAGAAGTCAACACCAGAAGCATAAAATACAACATAAATACAACAGCTTTTCCATCGTATAACAGGAATAATTGCAACCAGTGTGAAAGTGATGGTCATTTCTACATTCCGGGCAACCTACTCTTCAGTGTAGGGCGTTGTTCCACCAGATCGGATAGTTAGGGCCTAAGAAGTCAACGCCAGAAGCATAAAATTAAAATAAATACAACAGTTCTTCCATCGTATAAAACGAATAATTGCATCCAGTGTGAAAGTTATGGTTATTTCTACGTCCCGTTTTACCTAGGCTTCACTCTAGGGCGTTGCTCCACCAGGTCGAATAGCTAGAGCCTTAGAATTCAACGCCTAAAGCATAAAATACAATAAAAATGCAACAGCTTTTGCATCGTATAACAGGAGTAATTGCAACAAGTGTGAAGGTAATGGTCACTTCTACGTTCCGGGCAACCTGGGCTACACTCTATGTCGTTGCTCCGCCACATCGAATAGCTACGGCCTTAGAAGTCAACGCCAGAAGCATAAAATGCAATAAAAGTGCAACAGTTTTTCCATCGTATGAAAGGAATAATTGCATACAGTGTGAAGGTACTAGTCAATTCTACGTTCCGGGCAACCTAGGCTTCACTCTAGGGCGTTGCTCTACCAGATCGAATAGCTAGTGCCTAAGGAGTCCACGCCAGAAGCATGAAATACAATATAAATACAACAGTTTTTCCATCGTATAACAGGAATAATTGCAAACAGTGTGAAGGTAATGGTAATTTCTGCGCTCCTGGCAACCTGGGCTTCACTCTAGGGTGTTGCTCCACCACATCGAATGGTTAGGTGCTTAGAAGTCAACGGCAGAAGAATAAAATACAATATAAATAGAAGAGCTTTTCCATCGCATAAAATGAATATCTGCAACCAGGGTGAAAGTACTGGTCATTTCTACGTTCCGGGCAACCTAGGCTCCACTCTAGGGCGTTGCTACACTAGATCGAATAGTTAGGGTCTTAGAAGTCAACCCCAGAAGCATTAAATACAATAAAGATGCAACAGTTTTTCCATCGTATAACAGGAACAACTGCCACTAGTTTGAAAGTACTGGTAATTTCTACGTTCCGGGCAACCTAGGCTTCACTCTAGGGCGTTCGTCCACCAGGTCGAATATTTAGGGCCTAAGAAGACAACGCCCGAAGCATAAATACAATATAGATACAACAGTTTCTCCATCGTATAGCAGGAATAATTGCAACCTGCGTGAAAGTTACGGTCATTTCTGCGTTTCGGGCAACCTAGGCTTCACACCATGGCGCTGCTCCACCAGATCGAATAGTTTGGGCCTTAAAAGTCAACGCCCGAAGTATAAAACACAACATAAATACAACAGCTTTTCCACTGTATAAAATGAATATTTGCAAACAGTGCGAAAGTAATGGTCATTTCTACGTTCCGGGCAACCTAGGCTTCAGTCTAGGGCGTTGCTCCACCACGTAGAATAGCTACGACCTTAGAAGACAACGCCTGAAGCATAAAATACAATAAAAATTCAAATGTTTTTCCATCGTATAACAGGAGTAATTGCAACCAGTGTGAAAGACATTGTCATTCCCTTGTTCCGAGCAACCTAGGCGACACTCTGGGGCGTTGCCCCACGAGATCGAATAGCTACGGCCTTAGAAGACAACGCCAGAAGCATAAAATACAATATGAAGAAAACAGTTTTTCCATCGTATAAAATGAATAACTGCAACCAGTGTGAAAGTAATGGCCATTTCTATGTTCCGGGCAACCTAGGCTTCACTGTAGGGCGTTGCTCCACCAGATCGACAAGTTAGGGCCTAAGACGTCAACGCCAGAAGCATAAAATACATTATAAATACAACAGTTTTTCCTTCGTATAAAACGAATAAATGCAACCAGTGTGAAAGTAATGCCCATTTCTACGTTCGGGGCATCCTAGGCTTCACTCTAGGGCGTTGCTTCACCAGATCGTATAGTTAGGTCCATAGAAAACAACGACAGAAGCATAAAATATAGTAAAAGTACAAGAGTATTTCCATCGTATATACGGAACAAATGCAACCAGTGTCAAGTGCTGGTCATTTCTACGTTCCGGGCAACCTACGCTGCACTCTAGGGCGTTGCTCCACCAGACCGAATAGTTAGGGCCTAAGTAGTCAACTCAAGAAGCATAAAATACAACAAAACTGTAACAGATTTCCCGTCGTATAAAACGAATAATTGCTAGCAGTGTGATAGTTATGGACATTTCTACGATTCGGGCAACCTAGGCTTCACACTAGGGCGCTGCTCCACCAGATCGAATAGTTAGGGCCTTAGAAGTCATCGCCAGAAGCATAAAATACAATATAAATGTAATAGTTTTTCCATCGTATAAAACGAATAAATGCAACCAGTGTGACAGTAATGCCCATTTCTACGTTCCGGGCAACGTACTCTTCAGTCTAGGGCGTTGTTCCAGCAGATCGAATAGTTAGGACCTAAGAAGTCAACACCAGAAGCATAAAATTAAAATAAATACAACAGTTCTTCCATCGTATAAAACGAACAATTGCATCCAGTGTGAAAGTTATGGTCATTTCTACGTCCTGGGCAACCTAGGCTTCACTCTAGGGCGTTGCTCCACCAGGTCAAATAGCTAGAGCCTTAGAATTCAACGCCTAAAGCATAAAGTACAATAAAAATGCAACAGTTTTTGCATCGTATAACAGGAGTAATTGCAACAAGTGTGAAGGTAATGGTCACTTCTACGCACCGGGCAACCTAGGCTACACTCTAGGGCGTTGCTCCGCCACATCGAATAGCTACGGCCTTAGAAGTCAACGCCAGAAGCATAAAATACAATATGAATAAAACAGTTTTTCCATCGTATTAAACGAATAATTGCAACCAGTGTGAAACTAATGGTCATTTCTACATTCCCGGCTACATATGCTTCACTATTGGACGTTGCCCCACCAGATCGAATAGCTAGGACCTTAGCAGTCAACGACAGAATCATAAAATACAATAAAAATACAACTGTTTTTCCATCGTATAACGGGAATAATTGCAACCAGTGTTATAGTGATGGTCATTACTACGTTCTCGTCAACCTGGGCTTCACTCTAGGGCGTTGGTCCATCAGATCCAATACTTAGGGCCATAGATGTCAACGCCAGAAGCTTAAAATACAATATAAATAAAACAGTTTTTCCATCGTATAACAGGAATAATTGCAACAAGTGTGAAGGTAATGGTCATTTCTACGTTCCGGGCAACATACGCTTCATTCTAGGCCGTAGCTCCACCACATCGAGTAGCAACGGCCTTAGACGTCGACGACAGAAGCATAAAATACAATATAAATGCAACAGTTTTTCCATCGTATAAAACGAACAATTGCAACCAGCGTGAAAGTTATGGTCATTTATACGTTTCGGGCAACCTAGGCTTCACTCTAGGGCGCTGCTCCACCAGATAGAATAGTTAGGGCCTTAGAAGTCAACGCCAGAAGCATAAAATACAAAATAAATACATCAGTTTTTCCGTCGTATAAAACGAATAATGGCTACCAGTGTGAAAGTTATGGTAATTTCTACGTTCCGGGCAACCTACGCTTCACTCTAGGGTGTTGCTCCACCACATCGAATAGCTACGGCCTTAGAAGTCAACGCCAGAAGCATAAAATACAATATAAATAAAACAGGTTTTACATCGTATAAAAGGAATAATTGCAACCAGTGTGAAAGTTATGGCCATTTCTACGTTTCGGGCAACCTAGGCTTCACACTAGGGCGCTGCTCCACCAGATCGAATAGTTAGGGCCTTAGAAGTCATCGCCAGAAGCATAAAATACAATATAAATGCAATAGTTTTTCCATGGTATAAAACGAATAAATGCAACCAGTGTGACAGTAATGCCCATTTCTACGTTCCGGGCATCCTAGACTTAACACTGAGGCATTGCTCCACCAGCTCGAATAGTTAGGGCCTAAGAAGTCAACATCAGAAGCATAAAATACAATATAAATACAACAGCTTTTCCATCGTATAACAGGAATAATTGCAACCAGTGTGAAAGTGATAGTCATTTCTACATTCCGGGCAACCTACTCTTCAGTCTAGGGCGTTGTTCCACCAGGTCGAATAGTTAGGGCCTAAGAAGTAAGCGCCAGAAGCATAAAATTAAAATAAATACAACAGTGCTTCCATTCTATAAAACGAATAATTGCATCCAGTGTGAAAGTTATGATCATTTCTACGTCCCGTTCAACCTAGGCTTCACGCTAGGGCGTTGCTCCACCAGGTCGAATAGCTAGAGCCTCAGAATTCAACGCCTAAAGCATAAAATACAATAAAAATGCAACAGTTTTTGCATCGTATATCTGGAGTAATAGCAACAAGTGTGAATCTAATGGTTACTTCTACGTTCCGGGCAACCTAGGCTACACTCTAGGGCGTTGCTCCGCCACATCGAATAGATACGGCCTTAGAAGTCAACGCCAGAACCATAAAATACAATATGAATAAAACAGTTTTTCCATCGTATAAAATGAATAGTTGCAAGCAGTGTGAATGTAACGTCATTTCTATGTTCCAGGCAACCTAGGCTTCACTCTAGGGCGTTGCACCACCAGATCGAGTAGTTAGGGCCTGAAAAGTCAACGTCAGAAGCATATAATACAATACAAATACAACAGCTTTTCCATCGTATAAAACGGATAATTGCGACCAGTGTGAAAGTACTGGTCGTTTCTACGTTCCGGGCAACGTATGTTTCACTCTAGGGCGTTGCTCCACCACATCAAATAGCTACGGCCTTAGAAGTCAACGCCACTAGCATAAAATACAATATAAATACAGCAGCTGTTTCATCGTATAAAATGATTAATTGCAAACACTGTGAAAGTAATGGTCATTTCTACGTTCCGGGCAACCTAGGCTCCACTCTAAGGCGTTGCTCCACCAGATCGAATATTTAGGGCCTTAGAAGTCAACACCAGAAGCATTAAATACAATAAAGATGCAACAGTTTTTCCATCGTATAACAGGAATAACTGCTACCAGTTTGAAAGTACTGGTCATTTCTACGTTCCGGGCAGCCTAGGCTTCACTCTAGTGCGTTGGTCCACCAGATCGAATAGTTAGGGCCTTAGATGTCAACGCCACTAGCATAAGACACAATATAAATACAGCAGCTGTTTCATCGTATAAAACGAATAATTGCAACCAGCGTGAAAGTAATGGTCATTTCTACGTTCCGGGCAACCTAGGCTTCACTCTAGGGCGTTGCTCCACCACATCAAATAGCTGCAGCCTTTGAAGTCAACGCCACTAACATAAAATACAATATAAATACAGCAGCTTTTCGATCGTATGACAGGAATAACTGCAACCAGTGTGATGGTACTGGTCATTTCTACGTACCGGGCATACGAGGCTTCACTCTAGCGCGTTTCTCCACGAGATCGAATAGCTGGGGCCTAAGAAGTCAACGTCAGAGGCATAAAATACAATAAAAATGCAACAGTTTTTCCATCGTATAAATCGAATAATTGCAATCAGTATGAAAGTTATGGTCATTTCTACGTTCCGGGCAATCTAGGCTTCACTCTAGGGCGTTGTTCCACCAGACGGAGTAGTTTGGGCCTAAGAAGTCAACGCCTGAAGCATAGAATACAATATAAATAGAACAGTTTTTCCATCGTATAGCTGGAATAATTGCAACCAATGTGGAAGTAATGGTGATTTCTACGTGCGGGCAACCCAGGCTTCACCCTAGGGCGTTCCTCCACCACATGGAATAGCTACGACCTTAGAAGACAACGCCTGAAGCATGAAATACAATAAAAATACAGTTTTTCCATCGTGTAACAGGAATAATTGCAACCAGTGTGAAAGATATGGTCATTTCTATGTTCCGGCGACCTAGGCTTCACAGTATGGTGCCGCTCCACCAGATCGAATAGTTAGGGCCTTAGAAGTCAACGCCAGAAGCATAAAATACAATATAAATACAACAGTTTTTCCATCGTATAAAACGAATAAATGCAACCAGTGTGAAAGTAATGCCCATTTCTACGTTCCGGGCATCCTAGACTTAACTCTGAGGCATTGCTCCACCAGATCGAATAGATAGGGCCATAGAAGTTAACGCCAGAAGCATTAAACACAATATAAATAGAAGAGTTTTTCCATCGTATAAAACGAATAAATGCAACCAGTGTGAAAGTTGTGGTCAGTTCTACGTTCCGGGCAACCTAGGCTTGGCTCTAGGGCGTTGCTCCACCAGGTCAAATAGTTAGGACGTTAGATGTGAACGCCCGAAGCATAAAATACAATATAGATACAACAGTTTTTCCATCCTGTAGCAGGAATAATAGCAACCAGTGTGAAAGTAATGGCCATTTCTACGTTCCGTGCAACCAACGCTTCATTCTAGGGCGTTGTTCTACCAGACCGAATAGTTAGGGCCTAAGAAGTCAGCGCCAGAAGCATAAAATACAATAAAAATGCAGTAGCTTTTCCATCGTATAAAACGAATAATTGCAACCAGCGAGAAAGTTATGGTCATTTCTACGTTTCGGGCAACCTAGGCTTCACACCAGGGCGTTGCTCCACCAGATCGAATAGTTAGGGCCTTAAAAGTCAACGCCCGAAGCATAAAACACAATATAAATACAACAGCCTTTCCACTGTATAAAATGAATAATTGCAAACAGTGTCAACGTAATGGTCATTTCTAAGTTCCGGGCAACCTATGCTTCACTCTAGGGCGTTGCTCCACGATATCGAATAGTTAGGGACTTAGAACTCAACGCCAGAAGCATAAAATACAATTAAGTTGCAACAGTTTTTCCATCGTATAACAGGAATAACTGCAACCAGTGTGAAAGTACTGGTCATTTCTACGTCCCGGGTAACCTGGGTATCACTCTAGGGCGTTGCTAGACCATATCGAGTAGTTAGGGACTTAGAAGTCAACGCCAGAAGCATAAAACACAATATAAATAGAAGAGTTTTTCCATCGTATAAAACGAATAAATGCAACCAGTGTGAAAGTTGTGGTCAGTTCTACGTTCCGGGCAACCTAGGCTTGGCTCTAGGGCGTTGCTCCACCAGGTCAAATAGTTAGGACGTTAGAAGTGAACGCTCGAAGCATAAAATACAATATAGATACAACAGTTTTTCCATCGTGTAGCAGGAATAATAGCAACCAGTGTGAAAGTGATAGTCATTTCTACGTTCCGTGCTACCTAGGCTTCAATCTAGGGCGTTGTTCCACCACGTCCAATAGCTACGACCTTAGAAGACAACGCCTGAGGCATAAAATACAAAAAAAATACAACAGTTTTTCCATCGAATAACAGGAATAATTGCAACCAGTGTGAAACACATTGTCATTTCTACGTTCCAGGCAACCTGGGCTACACTGTAGCGCGATGCTACACCAGACCGAATTCTTACGGCCTTAGAAGTCAACGCCAGAAGCATAAAATACAATATAAATAAAACAGTTTTTCCACCGTATAAAATGAATAATTGCAAACAGTGTGAAAGTAATGGTCATTTCTACGTTACGGGCAACCTAGGCTTCACTCCAGGGCGTTGCTCCACCACGTCGAATAGCTACGACCTTAGAAGACAACGCCAGAAGCATAAAATACAATAAAAATACAACAGTTTTTCCATCGTATAACAGGAATAATTGCAACCAGTGTGAAAGTCATTGTCATTTCTACGTTCCAGGCAACCTGGGCTACACTGTAGCGCGTTGCTACACCGGACCGAATTCTTACGGCCTTAGAAGTAAACCCCAGAAGCATAAAATACAACATAAATACAACAGTTTTTCCATCGTATAGCAGGAATAGTTGCAACCAATGTGTAAGTAATGGTCATTTCTACGTTCCTGGGCAACCTAGGCTTCACTCTAGGGCGTTGCTCCACCACATCGAATAGATACGGCCTTAGAAGTCAACGCCAGAAGCATAAAATACAATATAAATACAACAGCTTTTCCAGCGTATAAAACGAATAATTGCAACCAGTGTGAAAGTTATGGTCATTTCTACGTTCCGGGCAACCAGCGGTTCATTCTAGGGCGTTGCTCCACCACATCGAGTAGCTACGGCCTTAGACGTCAACGCCAGAAGCATAAAATACAATATAAATGTAACAGTTTTTCCATCGTATAAAACGAATAATTGCAACCAGTGTGAAAGTTATGGTCATTTCTACGTTCCGGGCAACCTAGGCTTCACCTTAGGGCGTTGGTCCACCAGATCCAATAGTTAGGGCCATAGAAGTCAACGCCAGAAGCATAAAATACAATAAAAATACAACAGTTTTTCCATCATATAACTAGAATAGTTGCTACTAGTGTGAAGGTATTGATCATATCCACGTCTCGGGCAACCTAGGCATCACTCTAGGGCGTTGCCCCACTGGATCGAATAGTTAGGGCCTTAGAAGTCAACGCCAGAAGCAGAAAATACAATATAAATACAACAGTTTTTCCACCGTATGACATGAATAATTGTCACCAGTGTGAAAGATATGGTCATCTCTACGTTCCGGGCAACCTAGGCTTCACTCTAGGGCGTTGCTCCACCACATCGAATAGCTACGGCATAAGAAGTCAACGCCAGAAGCATAAAATACAATAGAAATACACAGCCTTTACATCGTATAACAGCAATAATTGCAACCAGTGATAAAGAGATGTTCACTTCTACGTTCCTGGCAACCTAGGCTTCACTATAGGGCGTTAGGCCACCAGATCCAATAGTTAGGGCCTAAGAAGTCAACGCCAGAAGCATAAAATACAAAATAAATAGAACAGTTTTCCATCGTATAAAACGAATAATTGCAACCAGTGTGAAAGTTATGGTAATTTCTACGTTCCGGTCAACCTAGGCTTCACTCTAGGGCGTTAGTCCATCAGATCCAATAGTTAGGGCCTAAGTAGTCAACGCCAGGAGCATAAAATACAAAATAAATAGAACAGTTTTCCATTGTATAAAACGAATAATTGCAACCGGTGAGAAAGTTATGGTAATTTCCACGTTCCGGGCAACCTAGGCTTCACTCCAGGGCGTTGTTCCAACAGATCGAATAGTTAGGGCCTAAGATGTCAACGCCAGAAGCAGAAAATACAAAATAAATACAACAGTTTTCCATTGTATAAAACGAATAATTGCAACCAGTGTGAAAGTAATGGCCATTTCTACGTTCCGGGCACCCTAGGCTTCGTCCTAGGGCGTTGCTCCACCAGATCGAATAGCTAGGAACTTGGAGGTCAACGCCAAGAGCATAAAATACAATAAAAATACAACAGTCTTTCCATCGTATAACAGGAATAATTGCAACCGGTGTGAAAGTAATGGCCATTTCGATGTTCCGGGCAACCTAGGCTTCACTCTAGGGCACTGCACCACCATGTCGAATAGTTAGGGCCTTCGAAAGCAACTCCAGACGCATAAAATACAATAAAAATACAACAGTTTTTCCATCGTATAAAAAGAATAATTGTAACCAGTGTGAAAGTAATGGTCATTTTTACGTTCCGGGCAATATACGCTTCACTCTTGAACGTTGCCCCACGAGATCAAATAGCTAGGACCTTAGAAGTCAACGCCTGAAGCATACAATAGAGTAAAAATACAACAGTTTTTCCATCGTATAACAGGAATAACTGCAACCAGTGTGAAAGTACTGGTTATTTCTACGTTTCGGGCAACCTAGACATCACTCTAGGGCGTTGTTCCACCAAATCGAATAGCTAGCGCCTTAGAAGTCAACGCCCAAAGCATAAAATACAATAAAAGTACAACAGTCTTTCCATCGTATAAAAAGAATAATTGCAACCAGTGTGAATGTAATGGTCATTTCTACATTTCGGGCAACATACGCTTCACTCTTGGACGCTGCCGCCGAGATCGAATAGTTAGGGCCTAAGAAGCCAACGCCAGAAGCGTAAAGTACAATAAAAATGCAACAGTTTTTCCATCGTATAGCATGAATAATTGCAACCAGTGTGACAGTAATGATCATTTCATCGTTCCGGCATCCTAGACTTAACTGTGAGGCATTGCTCCACCAGATCGAATACAAAGGGCCTTAGCAGTGAACGCCAGAAGCATAAAATACAATAAAAATGCAACAGTTTTTCAATCGTATAGCATGAATAATTGTAACCAGTGGGAAAGTAATGATCATTTCGATGTTTCGGGCATCCTAGGCTTCACTCTAGGGCGTTGCTCCACCACATCGAATAGCTACGGCATAAGAAGTCAACGCCAGAAGCATAAAATACAATAAAAATCCAACAGTTTTTCCATCGTATAACAGGAATAATTGCAAACAGTGTGAAAGTAATGGTCATTTCTAAGTTCCGGTCATCCTAGACTTAACTCTTGTACGTTGCCCCACCAGATCGAACAGCTCGGACCTTAGAAGTCAACGCCACAAGCAGAAAATACAATATAAATACAACAGCTTTTCCATCGTATAAAACGATTAATTGCAACCAGTGTGAAAGTAATGGCCGTTTCTACGTTTCGGGCAACCTAGGCTTCACTATAGGGTGTTGCTCCATCAGATCGAATAATTAGGGCCTTAGAAGTCAACGCCCAAAGCATAAAACACAATATAAATGCAACAGCTTTTCCATTGTATAAAATGAATATTTGCAAACAGTGTGAAAGTAATGGTCATTTCTACTTTTCGGGCCACCTAGGCTTCACTCTAGGGCGGTGCTCTACCAGAACGACTAGCCAGGGCCTTAGAAGTCAACGCCCGAAGCATGAAATACGATAAAAATAGAACAGTTTTTCCGTCGTATAACAGGAACAATTGCAACCAGGCTGAAGGTGATGGTCATTTCTACGTTCCGAGCAACCTAGGCTTCACTCTAGGGCGTTGCTCCACCACATCGAATAGCTAGGTCCTTAGAAGTCGACGCCCGAAGCATAAAATACACTAAAAATCCAATAGTTTTTCCATCGTATAACAGGAATAATTGCAAACAGTGTGAAAGTAATGGTCATTTCCACGTTCCGGGCAGCCTGGGCTTCACTCTAGGGCGTTGCTCCACCAGATCGAGTAGTTAGGGCCTTAGGAGACAACGACCGAAGCTTAAAATACAATAAAAATACAGCAGCTTTTCCACCGTATAAAAGGAATAATTGCAACCAGTGTGAAGCTAATGGTCATTTCTGCGTTCCGGGCAACCTAGGCTTCACTCTAGGGCATTGCTCCACCAGATCGAATAGTTAGGTCCTTAGAAGTTAACGCCAGAAGCATAAAATACAATAAAGATGCAACAGTTTTTCCATCGTATAAAACGAATAATTACAACCAGTGTGAAAGTTATGGTCATTTCTACGTTCCGGGCAACCTATGCTTCACTCTAGGGCGTTGGTCCACCAGATCCAATAGTTACGGCCATAGAAGTCAACGCCAGAAGCATAAAATACAATAAAAATACAACAGTTTTTCCATCATATAACTGGAATAGTTGCAACCAGTGTGAAGGTATTGATCATATCCACGTCTCGGGCAACCTAGGCTTCACTCTAGGGCGTTGCCCCATTGGATCGAATATTTAGGGCCTTAGAAGTCAACGCCAGAAGCAGAAAATACAATATAAATACAACAGTCTTTCCATCGTATAACAGGAATAATTGCAAACAGTGTGAAAGTAATGGTCATTTCTAAGTTCGGGGCATCCTAGACTTAACTCTTGGTCGTTGCCCCACCAGATTGAACAGCTGGGACCTTAGAAGTCAACGCCACAAGCAGAAAATACAATATAAATACAACAGCTTTTCCATCGTATAAAACGATTAATTGCAACCAGTGTGAAAGTAATGGTCATTTCTACGTTCCGGGCAACCTAGGCTCCACTCCAGGGCGTTGCTCCCCCAGACCGAATAGTTTGGGCCTAAGAAGTCAACGCGAGAAGCATAAAATACAATATAAATAGAAGAGTTTTTCCATCGCATAAAGTGAATAACTGCAACCAGTGTGAAAGTACTGTTCATTTCTACGTTCCGGGCAACCTAGGCTTCACTCTAGGTCGTTGTTCCACCAGATCGAAAAGTTAGGTCCTAAGAAGACAACGCCAGAAGCATAAAATACAATAAAAATACAACAGGTTTTCCATCGTATAAAACGAATAATTTCAACCAGTGTGAAAGTAATGTTCATTTCTACGTTGCGGGCAACCTAGGCTTGACTCTAGGGCGTTGCTCCACCAGATCGAATAGGTACGGCCTTAGAAGTCAATGCCCGAAGCATAAAATGCAATATAAGTAAAACAGTTTTTCCATCGTATAAAATGAATAATTGCAACCAGTGTGAAGGTGATGGCCATTTCTACGTTCCCGGCAACCTATGCTTCACACTAGGGCGTTGCTCCTCCAGATCGAATAGCTAGCCCATTAGAAGTCACGCCAGACGCATAAAATACAATAAAAATACAACAGTTTTTCCATCGTACAACAGGAATAATTGCAACCAGTGTGAAAGTGAATAGTCACTTCTACGTTGCGGGCTACCTAGGCTTAACTCTATGGCGTTGCTCCACGACATCGAATAGATACGGCCTTGGAAGTAAACCCCAGAATCATAAAATACAATATAAATACAACAGCTTTTCCAATCGTATAAAAAGAATAATTGCAAACAGTGTGCAAGTAATGGTCATTTCCACGCTGCCGGCAACCTAGGCTTCACTCTAGGGAGCTGTTCCACCAGATGGAATAGTTAGGGCCTATGAAGTCAGCACCGGAGCATAAAAAAGAATATAAATACAACAGTTTTACCATCGTATAGCAGGAGTAATTGCAAACAGTGTGAAACTTATTGTCATTTCTACGTTCCCTCGACCTAGGCTTCAATCTAGAGCGCTGCTCCACCAGATGGAATAGTTAGGGCCTAAGAAGTCGACACCTGAAGCACAAAATGCAATATAAATACAACAGGTTTCCATGGTATAACAGGAATAATTGCTACCAGTGTGAAAGTAACAGTCATTTCTGCTTTCTGGGCAATCTAGGCTTCACTCTAGGGCGTTGCTCCACCACATCGAATAGCAACGGCCTTAGATGTGAACGCCTGAAGCATAAAATAGAATAAAAGTACAACAGTTTTCCCATCGTATAACAGGAATAATTGCAACAAGTGTGAGGGTAATGGTCATTTCTACCTTCCGGGCAGCCTAGGCTTCACTCTAGGTCGCTGCTCCACCAGATCGAATAGTTAGGGCCTAAGAAGTAAACACCAGGAGCATAAAATAGAAAAACAATACAACAGCTTTTCCATCGTATAAATCGAATAATTGCAACCAGTGTGAAAGTAATGGTCATTTCTACGTTCCGGGCAACCTAGGCTTCACTCTAGGGCGTTGCTCCACCACATCGAATAACTACGGCCTTAGAAGTAAACGACAGAAGCTTAAAAGACAATTTAAATACAACAGCTTTTCCATCGTAAGAACTGAATAATTGCAAACAGTGTGAAAGTAATGGTCATATCCACGCTTCCGGCAATCTAGGCTTCACTCTAGGACGCTGCTCCACCAGATCTAATAGCTACGGCCTTAGAAGTCCGCGCCTGAAGAATAAAATACAATAAAAATACAATAGTTGTTCCATCGTAGAAAATGAATAATTGCAAACAGTGTGAAAGTTATGGTCATTTCTACGTTCACGGCGACCTAGGCTTCACTCTAGAGCGCTGTTCCACCATATGGAATAGTTAGGGCCCAAGAAGTCAACACCAGGAGCATAAAAAACGATATATATACAACAGTTTTTCCATCGTAAAACAGGAATAATTGTAACAAGTGTGAGGGTAATGGTCATTTCTACGTTCCGGCCAACCATGGCTTCACTCTAGGGCGCTGCTGCACCAGAACGAATAGTTAGGACCTTTGAAGTCAACGCCAGAAGCATAAAATACAATATAAATTCAACAGCTTTTCCAACCGTATAAAATGAATAATTGCAAACAGTGTGAAAGTTATGGTCATTTCTACGTTCACGGCGACCTAGGCTTCACTCTAGAGCGCTGTTCCACCATATGGAATAGTTAGGGCCCAAGAAGTCAACACCAGGAGCATAAAAAACGATATATATACAACAGTTTTTCCATCGTAAAACAGGAATAATTGTAACAAGTGTGAGGGTAATGGTCATTTCTACGTTCCGGCGAACCATGGCTTCACTCTAGGGCGTTGCTCCACCACATCGAATAGCTACGGCCTTAGATGTGAACGCCTGAAGCATAAAATAGAATAAAAGTACAACAGTTTTCCCATCGTATAACAGGAATAATTGCAACAAGTGTGAGGGTAATGGTCATTTCTACCTTCCGGGCAGCCTAGGCTTCACTCTAGGTCGCTGCTCCACCAGATCGAATAGTTAGGGCCTAAGAAGTAAACACCAGGAGTATAAAATAGAAAAACAATACAACAGCTTTTCCATCGTATAAATCGAATAATTGCAACCAGTGTGAAAGTAATGGTCATTTCTACGTTCCGGGCAACCTAGGCTTCACTCTAGGGCGTTGCTCCACCACATCGAATAACTACGGCCTTAGAAGTAAACGACAGAAGCTTAAAAGACAATTTAAATACAACAGCTTTTCCATCGTAAGAACTGAATAATTGCAAACAGTGTGAAAGTAATGGTCATATCCACGCTTCCGGCAATCTAGGCTTCACTCTAGGACGCTGCTCCACCAGATCTAATAGCTACGGCCTCAGAAGTCCGCGCCTGAAGAATAAAATACAATAAAAATACAATAGTTGTTCCATCGTAGAAAATGAATAATTGCAAACAGTGTGAAAGTTATGGTCATTTCTACGTTCACGGCGACCTAGGCTTCACTCTAGAGCGCTGTTCCACCATATGGAATAGTTAGGGCCCAAGAAGTCAACACCAGGAGCATAAAAAACGATATATATACAACAGTTTTTCCATCGTAAAACAGGAATAATTGTAACAAGTGTGAGGGTAATGGTCATTTCTACGTTCCGGCCAGCCATGGCTTCACTCTAGGGCGCTGCTGCACCAGAACGAATAGTTAGGACCTTTGAAGTCAACGCCAGAAGCATAAAATACAATATAAATTCAACAGCTTTTCCAACCGTATAAAATGAATAATTGCAAACAGTGTGAAAGTTATGGTCATTTCTACGTTCACGGCGACCTAGGCTTCACTCTAGAGCGCTGTTCCACCATATGGAATAGTTAGGGCCCAAGAAGTCAACACCAGGAGCATAAAAAACGATATATATACAACAGTTTTTCCATCGTAAAACAGGAATAATTGTAACAAGTGTGAGGGTAATGGTCATTTCTACGTTCCGGCGAACCATGGCTTCACTCTAGGGCGCTGCTGCACCAGAACGAATAGTTAGGACCTTTGAAGTCAACGCCAGAAGCATAAAATACAATATAAATTCAACAGCTTTTCCAACCGTATAAAATGAATAATTGCAAACAGTGTGAAAGTAATGGTCATTTCCACGCTTCCGGCAACCTAGGCTTCACTCTAGGGCGCTGTTCCACCAGAATGAATAGTTAGGGCCTATGAAGTCAACGCCAGAAGCATAAAATACAAAGTAAATACAAGAGTTTTTCCATCGTATAAAATGAATAATTGCGACCAGTGTGAAAGTGATGGTCATTTCTACGTTCCGGGCAACCTAGGCTTCACTCTAAGGCGTTGCTCTACCAAATCGAATAGCTACGGCCTTAGAAGTCAACGCCAGAAGCATGAAATACAATATAAATACAATAGCTTTTACATCGTAGAAACTGAATAATTGCAAACAGTGTGAATGTGATGGTCATTTCTACGTTCCGGTCAACCTAGGCTTAACACTAGGACGTTGCTCCGCCAGATCGAATAGTTAGGGCCTAAGAAGTCAACTCCAGTAGCATAAAATACAATATAAATACAACAGTTTTTCCATCGTATAAAACGAATAATAGCAACCAGTGTGAAAGTTATGGTCATTTCTACGATCCGGGCAACCTAGGCTTGACACTAGGGCGTTCCTCCACCAGATCGAACAGGTAGGGCCTTAGAAGTCAAAGCCCGAAGCATAAAATACAAAATAAACAGAACAGTCTTTCCATTGTATAAAACGGATAATTATAATAAATAATTATAAAAATAACGCTTCTGGCGTTGAATTCTAAGTCCCTAAGTATTCGATCTCGTGGAGCAACGCCCTAGAGTGAAGCCTAGATTGCCCGAAACGTAGAAATAACCATTACGTTGAGTCTAGTTGCAATTATTCATGCTATACGATGGAAAAACTGTTGTATATTCATTGTATTTTATGCTTCTGGCGTTGACTTCTTAGGCCCTAACTAACCGATCTGGAGGAACAACGCCCTAGTGTGAAGCCTACGTTGCCCGAAACGTAGAAATGTCCATAACTATCACACTGCTAGCAATTATTCATTTTATACGATGGAAAAACTGTTGTACTTATTTTGTATTTTATTCTTCTGGTGTTGACTTCTTAGGCCCCAACTATTCGATCTGGTGGAACAACGACCTAGAGTGAAGCCTAGGTTGCCCGGAACGTAGAAATGACCATTACCTTCACACTGTTTGCAAGTGTACATTATATACGATGGAAAAGCTGTTGTATTTATATTGTATTTTATGCTTCTGGCGTTGACTTCTTAAGCCCTATCTACTTGAGCTGGTGGAGCACCGCCCTAGACTGAAGCCTCGGTTGCAAGGAACGTAGAACGTAACATTACCTTCACACTGGTTGCAATTATTCCTGTTATACGATGGAAAAACTGTTGCATCTTTATTGTATTTTATGCTTCTGGCGTTGACTTCTAAGGCCCTAACTATTTGATCTGGTGGAGCTACGCCCTAGAGTGAAGCCTAGATTGCCCGGAACGTTGAAATGACCATTACCTTCACGCTTGTTGCAATTACTCCTGTTATACGATGAAAAAACTGTTTTACTTTTATTGTATTTTATGCTTAGGGCGTTTACTTCTTAGGCCCTAGCTATTTGATCTGGTGGAGCAGCCTCCTAGAGTGAAGCCTAGGTTGCCCGGAACGTTGAAAAGACCACTACCTTCAAACTGGTTGCAATTATTCCTCTTATACGATGGAAAAACTTTGTATCTCTATTGTATTTTATGTTTCGGGTGTTGACTTCTATGGCCCTACCTATCCGATCTGGTGGAACAACGCCCTACAGTGAAGCCCAGGTTCGCCGGAACGTCGATATGACCATAACATTCACACTGGTTGCGATTATTCGTTTTATACAATGGAAAGACTGTTGTATTTATAATTTATTTTGTGCTTCTGGCGTTGACTTCTAAGTCCCTAGCTATTAGATATGGTGGAGCAACGCCCTAGAGTGAAACCCAGGTTAACCGGAACGTAGGAACGACCAGTACTTTCACACTGTTTGCCATATTCCTGTTATACGATGGACAAACTGTTGAATTTTTCTCTACTTTATGCTTCTGGCGTTGACTGCTAAGGCCCTTTGTATTCGATCTGGTGGAACAATGCCTCACAGTTAGGTCTAGGATGCCCGAAACGTTGAAATGATCATTACTGTCACACTCGTTGCAATTATTCATGTTATACGATGGACAAACTGTTGGACTTTTATTGTACTTTATGCTTCTGGATTTGACTTCTAAAGCCCTATGTATTCGATCTGGTGGAGCAATGCCTCAGAGTTAAGTCTAGGATGCCCGGGAACGTAGAAATGACCATTAATTTCACACTGGTTACAATTATTCCTGTTATACGATGGAAGGGCTGTTGTATTTTTATAGCATTTTATGCTTGTGGCGTTGACTTCTTAGGCCCTAACTATTCGATCTGGTGGAGCAACGCCCTAGAGTGAAGCCTAGGTTACCCAGAACGTAGAAATGACCAGTACTTTCACATTGGTTGCAGTTATTCCTGTTATACGATGGAAATACTGTTGCACTTTTATTGTATTTTATGCTTCTGGCGTTGAATTCTAAGTCCCTAACTATTCGATCTGCTGGAGCAACGCCCTAGAGTGAAGCCTAGGTTGCCCGGAACGTAGAAATGACCACTACGTTCACAGTTGTTCCATCTGTTCCGGTCATACGTTCGCAAACCTGCCGTATTTATTCTTTATTCTAATCTTCTGGCGTTGACTTCTAAGTCCGTAGATATTAGATGTGGTGAAGCCACGCCCTAGAGTGAAGCCTAGGTTGCCCGGAACGTAGAAAAGACCATTACTTTCACACTGGTTGCAATAATTCCTGTTATACAATGGAAAAACTGTTGTATTTTTATAGTATTTTATGCTTCTCGCGTTGAATTCTATGTCCCTAGCTATTCGATCTGGTGGAGCAACGCCCTAGAGTGAAGCCTAGGTTGCTCGGAATGTAGAAATGACCATAACTTTCACACTGGTTGCAATTATTCGTTTTATACGATGGAAAAGCTGATGCACCTTTATCGTATTTTATGCTTCTGGCGTTGACTTCTAAGGCCCCAACTCTTCGATCTGGTGGAGCAACGCTCTAGAGTGAAGCCTAGGTTGCTCGGAACGTAGAAATGACCATTACTTTCACACTGTTTGCAATTATTCATTTTACACGATGGCAAAGCTGTTGTATTTATAATCTATTTTATGCTCCTGGCGTTGACTTCTAAGGCCGTGGTTATAAGGTGTGGTGGAGCTACGCCCTAGTCTTACGCCTAGGTTGCCCGGAATGTAGAAATGACCAGTACTTTCACACTGGATGCAGTTATTCCTGTTATACAATGGAAAAAATGTTGCATCTCTATTGTATTTTATGCTTCTGGCGTTGCCTTCTTAGGCCATAACTATTCCCTCTGGTGTATCAACGCCGTAGAGTGAAACCTAGGTTGCCGGAACGTAGAAATGACCATTACTTGCGCAGTGGTTGCAATTATTCCTGTTATACGGTGGAAAAAGTGCTGTATTTTTAATGTATTTTATGCTTTTAGCGTTGAATTCTAAGTCCCTAGCTATTCGATCTGGCGGTGCGACGCACCAGAGTGAAGACTAGGTTGCCCGGAACGTAGAAATGACCATTACTTTCACAATGTTTGCAATTATTCATTTTATACGATGGAAAAACTGTTGTACTTATTTTGTATTTTATTCTTCTGGTGTTGACTTCTTAGGCCCCAACTATTCGATCTGGTGGAACAACGACCTAGAGTGAAGCCTAGGTTGCCCGGAACGTAGAAATGACCATTACCTTCACACTGTTTGCAAGTGTACATTATATACGATGGAAAAGCTGTTGTATTTATATTGTATTTTATGCTTCTGGCGTTGACTTCTTAAGCCCTATCTACTTGAGCTGGTGGAGCACCGCCCTAGACTGAAGCCTCGGTTGCAAGGAACGTAGAACGTAACATTACCTTCACACTGGTTGCAATTATTCCTGTTATACGATGGAAAAACTGTTGCATCTTTATTGTATTTTATGCTTCTGGCGTTGACTTCTAAGGCCCTAACTATTCGATCTGGTGGAGCTACGCCCTAGAGTGAAGCCTAGGCTGCCCAGGAACGTAGAAATGACCATTACTTTCACACTGGTTACAATTATTCCTGTTATACGATGGAAGGACTGTTGTATTTTTATAGCATTTCATGCTTCTGGCGTTGACTTCTTAGGCCCTAGCTATTCGATCTGGTGGAGCAACGCCCTAGAGTGAAGCCTAGGTTAACCAGAACGTAGAAATGACCAGTACTTTCACATTGGTTGCAGTTATTCCTGTTATACGATGGAAACACTGTTGCACTTTTATTGTATTTTATGCTTCTGGCGTTGAATTCTAAGTCCCTAACTATTCGATCTGGTGGAGCAACTCCCTAGAGCGAAGCCTAGGTTGCCCGGAACGTAGTAAATACCATTACTTTCACACTGGTTGCAATTATTCCTGTTATACGATGGAAAAACTGTTGTACTTTTATCGTATTTTATGCTTTGGGCGTTGACTTCTAAGGCTCTAGCTATTCGATTTGGTGGAGCAACGCCCTAGAGTGAAGCCTAGCTTGCCCGGAAAGTAGAAATGACCATTATTTTAAGACTGGTTGCAATTATTCCTGTTATACGATGGACAAACTGTTGGTTTTTTATTGTACTTTTTGCTTCTGGATTTGACTTCTAAGGCCCTATGTATTCGATCTGGTGGAGCAATGCCTCAGAGTTAAGTCTAGGATGACCGAAACGTAGAAATGACCATAACTTTCATACTGATTGCAATTATTCGTTTTATACGAAGGAAAAACTGTTTTATTTATATTGTGTTTTATGCTTCTGGCGGTGACTTCTTAGGCCCTGACTATTCGATCTGGCGGGGGAACGCCCTAGAGTGAAGCCTAGGTTGCCCGAAACGTCGAAATCACTATTACTTTCACACTGCTTGCAATTATTAATGCTATACGATGGAAAAACTGTTGTATTTTTATTGTATTTTATGCTTCTGGCGTTGACTTCTTAGGCCCTAACTATGCGATCTGGCGGGGGAACGCTCTAGAGTGAAGCCTAGGATTCCCGAAACGTCGAAATGACCATTACTTTCACACTGGTTGCAATTATTCCTGTTATACGATGGCCAAACTGGTGCATTTTTATTGTACTTTATGCTTCTGGCTTTGACTTCTAAGGCCCTACGTATTCCACCTGGTGGAGCATTGCCTCAGAGTTAAATCTAGGATGCCCGAAACGTCGAAATGATCATTACTTTCACACTGATTGCAATTATTCATGCTATATGATGGAAAAACTGTTGTACTTTTATTGTATTTTATGCTTTGGGCGTTGTCTTCTAAGGCCCTAGCAATTCTATCTGGTGGAACAACACCCTAGAGGGAAGCCTAGGTTGCCCGGAACGTAGAAATGACCATTACTTTCACACTGGTTGCAATTATTCCTGTTATACGGTGGTAGGACTGTTGTATTTTTATAGCACTTTATGCTTCTGGCGTTGACTTCTTAGGCCCCAACTATTCGCTCTGGTCGAGGAATGCCTCAGAGTTAAGTGTAGGATGCCCGAAACATAGAAATGACATAACTTTCATACTGATTGCAACTATTCGTTCTATACGATGGAAAAGGTGTTCTATTTATATTGTATTTTATGCTTCTGGCGTTGTCTTCTTAGGCCCTAACTTTCCGATCTGGCGGGGGAACGCTCTAGAGTGAAGCCTAGGTTGCCGGAAACGTCGAAATGACCATTACTTTCAAACTGGTTGCAATTATTCATGCTATACGATGGAAAAACTGCTGTATTTTTATTGTATTTTATGCTTCTGGCATTGACTTCTAAGATCCTAGCTATCCGATCTCGGGGGCAGCGTCCAAGAGTGAAGCGTGTGTTGTCCGAAACGTAGAAATGACCATTACATTCGCACGGGTTGCAATTATTCGTTTTATACGATGGAAAAACTGTTGTATCTATATCGTATTTTATGCTTCAGGCGTTGACTTCTAAGGCCCTAACTACTCGACCTAGTGGAGCAACGCCCTAGAATGAAGCCTAGGTTGCCCGATACGTAGAAATGACCATAGCCTGACCACTGGTTGCTATTATTCCTGTTATACGATGGAAAAGGTGTTGTATTTATATTGTATTTTATGATTCTGGCGCTGACTTCTCAGGCCCTAACTATTCGATCTGGCGGAGCAACGCCCTAGAGTGAAGCCAAGGTTGCCCGAAACGTAGAAATGACCATCACTTTCACAATGGTTGCAATTATTCCTGTTATACGATGGACAAACTGTTGCAATTTTATTGTACATTATGCTTCTGGCGTTGACTTCTAAGGCCCTACGTATTCGTGCTGGTGGAGCAATGCCTCACAGTTAAATCTAGGATGCCCGAAACGTCGAAATGATGATTACGTTCACACTGGTTGCAATTATTCATGCTATACGATGGAAAAACTGTTGCATTTTGATTGTACTTTATGCTTCTGGCGTTGACTTCTTAGGCCTTAACTATTCGATCTCGGGGGCAGCGTCCAAGGGTGAAGCGTATGTTGCCCGAAACGTAGAAATGACCATTACATTCGCAATGGTTGCAATTATTCTTTTTATACGATGGAAAAACTGTTGTATCTATATCGTATTTTATGCTTCTGGCGTTGTCTTCTAAGGCCCTAACTATTCGATCTAGTGGAGCAACGCCCTAGAATGAAGCCTGGGTTGCCCGGAACGTAGAAATGACCATAGCCTTAACACTGGTTGCAATTATTCCAGTTATACGATGGAAAAGCTGTTGTGTTTATATTGTATTTTATGCTTCTGGCGCTGACTTCTCAGGCCATAACTATTCGATCTGGCGGAGCAACGCCCTAGAGTGAAGCCTAGGTTGCCCGTAACGTAGAAATGACGACTACTTTCACACTGGTTGCAGTTATTCCTGTTATACGATGGAAAAACTGTTGCTTTTTTATAGTGTTTTATGATTCTGGCGTTGACTTCTAAGGTCCTAGCTATTCGATCTCGTGGGGCAACGTTCAACAGTGATGCGTATGTTGCCCGAAACGTAGAAATGACCATTACTTTCACTCTGGTTACAATTATTCTTTTTATACGATGGAAAAACTGTTGTATTTTTATTGTATTTTATGCTTCTGGCGTTGAATTCTTAGGCCCTAACTATTCCATCTGGTGGAACAACGCCCTAGGGTGAAGCCTAGGTTGCCCGGAACGTAGAAATGACCATAACTCTCACACTGGTAGCAATTAATCGTTTTATACAATGGAAGAACTGTTACATTTATACTGCATTTTATGCTTCTAGTGTTGACTTCTAAGGCCCTAACTATTCGATCTGGTGGAGCAACGCCCTAGAGTGAAGCCTAGGTTGCCGGGAGCATAGAAATGACCACCACTTTCGCACTGGTTGCTATTATTCCTGTTATACGATGGAAAAGGTGTTGTATTTATATTGTATTTTATGATTCTGGCGCTGACTTCTCAGGCCCTAACTATTCGATCTGGCGGAGCAACGCCCTAGAGTGAAGCCAAGGTTGCCCGAAACGTAGAAATGACCATCACTTTCACAATGGTTGCAATTATTCCTGTTATACGATGGAAAAACTGTTGCATCTTTATTGTATTTTATGCTTCTGGCGTTGACTTCTAAGGCCCTAACTATTTGATCTGGTGGAGCTACGCCCTAGAGTGAAGCCTAGATTGCCCGGAACGTTGAAATGACCATTACCTTCACGCTTGTTGCAATTACTCCTGTTATACGATGAAAAAACTGTTTTACTTTTATTGTATTTTATGCTTAGGGCGTTTACTTCTTAGGCCCTAGCTATTTGATCTGGTGGAGCAGCCTCCTAGAGTGAAGCCTAGGTTGCCCGGAACGTTGAAAAGACCACTACCTTCAAACTGGTTGCAATTATTCCTCTTATACGATGGAAAAACTTTGTATCTCTATTGTATTTTATGTTTCGGGTGTTGACTTCTATGGCCCTACCTATCCGATCTGGTGGAACAACGCCCTACAGTGAAGCCCAGGTTCGCCGGAACGTCGATATGACCATAACATTCACACTGGTTGCGATTATTCGTTTTATACAATGGAAAGACTGTTGTATTTATAATTTATTTTGTGCTTCTGGCGTTGACTTCTAAGTCCCTAGCTATTAGATATGGTGGAGCAACGCCCTAGAGTGAAACCCAGGTTAACCGGAACGTAGGAACGACCAGTACTTTCACACTGTTTGCCATATTCCTGTTATACGATGGACAAACTGTTGAATTTTTCTCTACTTTATGCTTCTGGCGTTGACTGCTAAGGCCCTTTGTATTCGATCTGGTGGAACAATGCCTCACAGTTAGGTCTAGGATGCCCGAAACGTTGAAATGATCATTACTGTCACACTCGTTGCAATTATTCATGTTATACGATGGACAAACTGTTGGACTTTTATTGTACTTTATGCTTCTGGATTTGACTTCTAAAGCCCTATGTATTCGATCTGGTGGAGCAATGCCTCAGAGTTAAGTCTAGGATGCCCGGGAACGTAGAAATGACCATTAATTTCACACTGGTTACAATTATTCCTGTTATACGATGGAAGGGCTGTTGTATTTTTATAGCATTTTATGCTTGTGGCGTTGACTTCTTAGGCCCTAACTATTCGATCTGGTGGAGCAACGCCCTAGAGTGAAGCCTAGGTTACCCAGAACGTAGAAATGACCAGTACTTTCACATTGGTTGCAGTTATTCCTGTTATACGATGGAAATACTGTTGCACTTTTATTGTATTTTATGCTTCTGGCGTTGAATTCTAAGTCCCTAACTATTCGATCTGCTGGAGCAACGCCCTAGAGTGAAGCCTAGGTTGCCCGGAACGTAGAAATGACCACTACGTTCACAGTTGTTCCATCTGTTCCGGTCATACGTTCGCAAACCTGCCGTATTTATTCTTTATTCTAATCTTCTGGCGTTGACTTCTAAGTCCGTAGATATTAGATGTGGTGAAGCCACGCCCTAGAGTGAAGCCTAGGTTGCCCGGAACGTAGAAAAGACCATTACTTTCACACTGGTTGCAATAATTCCTGTTATACAATGGAAAAACTGTTGTATTTTTATAGTATTTTATGCTTCTCGCGTTGAATTCTATGTCCCTAGCTATTCGATCTGGTGGAGCAACGCCCTAGAGTGAAGCCTAGGTTGCTCGGAATGTAGAAATGACCATAACTTTCACACTGGTTGCAATTATTCGTTTTATACGATGGAAAAGCTGATGCACCTTTATCGTATTTTATGCTTCTGGCGTTGACTTCTAAGGCCCCAACTCTTCGATCTGGTGGAGCAACGCTCTAGAGTGAAGCCTAGGTTGCTCGGAACGTAGAAATGACCATTACTTTCACACTGTTTGCAATTATTCATTTTACACGATGGCAAAGCTGTTGTATTTATAATCTATTTTATGCTCCTGGCGTTGACTTCTAAGGCCGTGGTTATAAGGTGTGGTGGAGCTACGCCCTAGTCTTACGCCTAGGTTGCCCGGAATGTAGAAATGACCAGTACTTTCACACTGGATGCAGTTATTCCTGTTATACAATGGAAAAAATGTTGCATCTCTATTGTATTTTATGCTTCTGGCGTTGCCTTCTTAGGCCATAACTATTCCCTCTGGTGTATCAACGCCGTAGAGTGAAACCTAGGTTGCCGGAACGTAGAAATGACCATTACTTGCGCAGTGGTTGCAATTATTCCTGTTATACGGTGGAAAAAGTGCTGTATTTTTAATGTATTTTATGCTTTTAGCGTTGAATTCTAAGTCCCTAGCTATTCGATCTGGCGGTGCGACGCACCAGAGTGAAGACTAGGTTGCCCGGAACGTAGAAATGACCATTACTTTCACAATGTTTGCAATTATTCATTTTATACGATGGAAAAACTGTTGTACTTATTTTGTATTTTATTCTTCTGGTGTTGACTTCTTAGGCCCCAACTATTCGATCTGGTGGAACAACGACCTAGAGTGAAGCCTAGGTTGCCCGGAACGTAGAAATGACCATTACCTTCACACTGTTTGCAAGTGTACATTATATACGATGGAAAAGCTGTTGTATTTATATTGTATTTTATGCTTCTGGCGTTGACTTCTTAAGCCCTATCTACTTGAGCTGGTGGAGCACCGCCCTAGACTGAAGCCTCGGTTGCAAGGAACGTAGAACGTAACATTACCTTCACACTGGTTGCAATTATTCCTGTTATACGATGGAAAAACTGTTGCATCTTTATTGTATTTTATGCTTCTGGCGTTGACTTCTAAGGCCCTAACTATTCGATCTGGTGGAGCTACGCCCTAGAGTGAAGCCTAGGCTGCCCAGGAACGTAGAAATGACCATTACTTTCACACTGGTTACAATTATTCCTGTTATACGATGGAAGGACTGTTGTATTTTTATAGCATTTCATGCTTCTGGCGTTGACTTCTTAGGCCCTAGCTATTCGATCTGGTGGAGCAACGCCCTAGAGTGAAGCCTAGGTTAACCAGAACGTAGAAATGACCAGTACTTTCACATTGGTTGCAGTTATTCCTGTTATACGATGGAAACACTGTTGCACTTTTATTGTATTTTATGCTTCTGGCGTTGAATTCTAAGTCCCTAACTATTCGATCTGGTGGAGCAACTCCCTAGAGCGAAGCCTAGGTTGCCCGGAACGTAGTAAATACCATTACTTTCACACTGGTTGCAATTATTCCTGTTATACGATGGAAAAACTGTTGTACTTTTATCGTATTTTATGCTTTGGGCGTTGACTTCTAAGGCTCTAGCTATTCGATTTGGTGGAGCAACGCCCTAGAGTGAAGCCTAGCTTGCCCGGAAAGTAGAAATGACCATTATTTTAAGACTGGTTGCAATTATTCCTGTTATACGATGGACAAACTGTTGGTTTTTTATTGTACTTTTTGCTTCTGGATTTGACTTCTAAGGCCCTATGTATTCGATCTGGTGGAGCAATGCCTCAGAGTTAAGTCTAGGATGACCGAAACGTAGAAATGACCATAACTTTCATACTGATTGCAATTATTCGTTTTATACGAAGGAAAAACTGTTTTATTTATATTGTGTTTTATGCTTCTGGCGGTGACTTCTTAGGCCCTGACTATTCGATCTGGCGGGGGAACGCCCTAGAGTGAAGCCTAGGTTGCCCGAAACGTCGAAATCACTATTACTTTCACACTGCTTGCAATTATTAATGCTATACGATGGAAAAACTGTTGTATTTTTATTGTATTTTATGCTTCTGGCGTTGACTTCTTAGGCCCTAACTATGCGATCTGGCGGGGGAACGCTCTAGAGTGAAGCCTAGGATTCCCGAAACGTCGAAATGACCATTACTTTCACACTGGTTGCAATTATTCCTGTTATACGATGGCCAAACTGGTGCATTTTTATTGTACTTTATGCTTCTGGCTTTGACTTCTAAGGCCCTACGTATTCCACCTGGTGGAGCATTGCCTCAGAGTTAAATCTAGGATGCCCGAAACGTCGAAATGATCATTACTTTCACACTGATTGCAATTATTCATGCTATATGATGGAAAAACTGTTGTACTTTTATTGTATTTTATGCTTTGGGCGTTGTCTTCTAAGGCCCTAGCAATTCTATCTGGTGGAACAACACCCTAGAGGGAAGCCTAGGTTGCCCGGAACGTAGAAATGACCATTACTTTCACACTGGTTGCAATTATTCCTGTTATACGGTGGTAGGACTGTTGTATTTTTATAGCACTTTATGCTTCTGGCGTTGACTTCTTAGGCCCCAACTATTCGCTCTGGTCGAGGAATGCCTCAGAGTTAAGTGTAGGATGCCCGAAACATAGAAATGACATAACTTTCATACTGATTGCAACTATTCGTTCTATACGATGGAAAAGGTGTTCTATTTATATTGTATTTTATGCTTCTGGCGTTGTCTTCTTAGGCCCTAACTTTCCGATCTGGCGGGGGAACGCTCTAGAGTGAAGCCTAGGTTGCCGGAAACGTCGAAATGACCATTACTTTCAAACTGGTTGCAATTATTCATGCTATACGATGGAAAAACTGCTGTATTTTTATTGTATTTTATGCTTCTGGCATTGACTTCTAAGATCCTAGCTATCCGATCTCGGGGGCAGCGTCCAAGAGTGAAGCGTGTGTTGTCCGAAACGTAGAAATGACCATTACATTCGCACGGGTTGCAATTATTCGTTTTATACGATGGAAAAACTGTTGTATCTATATCGTATTTTATGCTTCAGGCGTTGACTTCTAAGGCCCTAACTACTCGACCTAGTGGAGCAACGCCCTAGAATGAAGCCTAGGTTGCCCGATACGTAGAAATGACCATAGCCTGACCACTGGTTGCTATTATTCCTGTTATACGATGGAAAAGGTGTTGTATTTATATTGTATTTTATGATTCTGGCGCTGACTTCTCAGGCCCTAACTATTCGATCTGGCGGAGCAACGCCCTAGAGTGAAGCCAAGGTTGCCCGAAACGTAGAAATGACCATCACTTTCACAATGGTTGCAATTATTCCTGTTATACGATGGACAAACTGTTGCAATTTTATTGTACATTATGCTTCTGGCGTTGACTTCTAAGGCCCTACGTATTCGTGCTGGTGGAGCAATGCCTCACAGTTAAATCTAGGATGCCCGAAACGTCGAAATGATGATTACGTTCACACTGGTTGCAATTATTCATGCTATACGATGGAAAAACTGTTGCATTTTGATTGTACTTTATGCTTCTGGCGTTGACTTCTTAGGCCTTAACTATTCGATCTCGGGGGCAGCGTCCAAGGGTGAAGCGTATGTTGCCCGAAACGTAGAAATGACCATTACATTCGCAATGGTTGCAATTATTCTTTTTATACGATGGAAAAACTGTTGTATCTATATCGTATTTTATGCTTCTGGCGTTGTCTTCTAAGGCCCTAACTATTCGATCTAGTGGAGCAACGCCCTAGAATGAAGCCTGGGTTGCCCGGAACGTAGAAATGACCATAGCCTTAACACTGGTTGCAATTATTCCAGTTATACGATGGAAAAGCTGTTGTGTTTATATTGTATTTTATGCTTCTGGCGCTGACTTCTCAGGCCATAACTATTCGATCTGGCGGAGCAACGCCCTAGAGTGAAGCCTAGGTTGCCCGTAACGTAGAAATGACGACTACTTTCACACTGGTTGCAGTTATTCCTGTTATACGATGGAAAAACTGTTGCTTTTTTATAGTGTTTTATGATTCTGGCGTTGACTTCTAAGGTCCTAGCTATTCGATCTCGTGGGGCAACGTTCAACAGTGATGCGTATGTTGCCCGAAACGTAGAAATGACCATTACTTTCACTCTGGTTACAATTATTCTTTTTATACGATGGAAAAACTGTTGTATTTTTATTGTATTTTATGCTTCTGGCGTTGAATTCTTAGGCCCTAACTATTCCATCTGGTGGAACAACGCCCTAGGGTGAAGCCTAGGTTGCCCGGAACGTAGAAATGACCATAACTCTCACACTGGTAGCAATTAATCGTTTTATACAATGGAAGAACTGTTACATTTATACTGCATTTTATGCTTCTAGTGTTGACTTCTAAGGCCCTAACTATTCGATCTGGTGGAGCAACGCCCTAGAGTGAAGCCTAGGTTGCCGGGAGCATAGAAATGACCACCACTTTCGCACTGGTTGCAATTATTCCTGTTATACGATGGAAAAGCTGTTGTATTTATATTGTATTTTATTTTTCTGGCGTTGATTTCTAAGTCCCTAGCTATTCGATCTGGTGGAGCAACGCCCTAGAGTTAAACCTAGGTTACCCGGAACGTAGAAATGACCAGTACTTTCACACTGTTAGCAGTTATTCCTGTTATACGATCTAAAAACTGTTGCATCTTTATTGTATTTTATGCTTCTGGCGTTGACTTCTAAGGCCCTAGATGTTCGATCTGGTGGAGCAACGCCCTAGAGTGAAGCCTAGGTTGCCCGGAACGTGGAAATGACCATCACTTTCACACTGGTTGCAATTATTCCTGTTATACGATGGAAAAGCTGTTGTATTTCTACTGCATTTTATGCTTCTAGTGTTGACTTCTAAGGCCCTAACTATTCGATCTGGTGGAGCAACGCCCTAGAGTGAAGCCTAGGTTGCCCGTAACGTAGAAATGACGACTACTTTCACACTGGTTGCAGTTATTCCTGTTATACGATGGAAAAACTGTTGCTTTTTTATAGTGTTTTATGATTCTGGCGTTGACTTCTAAGGTCCTAGCTATTCGATCTCGTGGGGCAACGTTCAACAGTGAAGCGTGTGTTGCCCGAAACGTAGAAATGACCATTACTTTCACACTGGTTGCAATTATTCGTTTTATACGATGGAAAAACTGTTGCATCTTTACTGTACTTTATGCTTCTGGCGTTGACTTCTAAGGCCCTAATTATTCGATCTGGTGGAGCAACGCCCTAGCGTGAAGCCTAGGTTGACCCGAAGGTAGAAATGACCATAACTTTCATACTGGTAGCAATTATTCGTTATACAGAATGGAAAAACTGTTCTATTTATTTTGTATTTTATGCTTCTGGCGTTGACTTCTAAGGCCCTAACTCTTCGATCTGGTGGATCAACGCCCTAGAGTGAAGTCTAGGTTGCCCGGAACGTGGAAATGACCATCACCTTCACACTGGTTGCAATTATTCCTGTTATACGATGGAAAAGCTGTTGTATTTATATCGTATTGTATGCTTCTGGCGTAGACTTCTTAGGCCCTAACTATACCATCTGATGGAACAACACCCTAGGGTGAAGCCTAGGTTGCCCTGGACGTAGAAATGAACATTACTTTCACACTGGTTGCAATTATTCGTTTTATACAATGGAAAAACTGTTGTATTTATTTTGTATTTGATGCTTCTGGCGTTGACTTCTTAGGCCCTAGCTATTCGATCTGGTGGAGCAACACCCTAGAGCGAAACATAGGTTGCCCGGGACGTAGAAATGACCATTACTTTCACCCCGGTTGCAATTAGTCCTGTTATACGATTGAAGGACTGTTGTATTTTTATAGTATTTTATGCTTCTCTCGTTGACTTCTTAGACCCTAGCTATTCGATCTGGTGGCACAACGCACTAGAGTGAAGCCTAGGTTGCACTGAACGCAGAAATGACCATAACTTTCACACTGGTTGCAATTATTCGCTTTATGCGATGGAAAAACTGTTGTATTTATATTGTATTTTATGCTTCTGTAGTTGACTTCTTAGGTCCTAACTATTCGATCTGGTGGAGCAACGCCCTAGAGTGAAGTCTAGGTTGCCCGAACGTAGAAATGGCCATAACTTTCACACTGGTTACATTTATTGGTTTTATACAATGGAAAAACTGTTCTATTTATTTTGTATTTTATGCTTCGGGCGTCGACTACTAAGGCCCTAACTATTCGATGTTGTGGAGCAACGCCCTAGAGTGAAGCCTAGGTTGCCCGGAACGTAGAAATGACCATAACTTTCACACTGGTTGCAATTAGTCGTATTATACGATGGAAAAGCTGTTGTATTTATATTGTACTTTATGCTTCCGGCGTTGACTTCTTACGCCCTAACTATTCGGTCTGGCGGAGCAACGGCCTGAAGTGAAGCCTAGGCTGCCCGAAACGTAGAAATGACCATTACTATCACACTGGTTGCAATTATTCATGCTATACGATGGAAAAACTGCTGTATTTTTATTGTATTTTATGCTTCTGGCATTGACTTCTAAGATCCTAGCTATTCGATCTCGGGCGCAGCGTCCAAGAGAGAAGCGTATGTTGCCCGAAACGTAGAAATGACCATTACATTCACACTGGTTGCAATTATTCTTTTTATACGATGGAAAAACTGTTGTACTCTTATTGTATTTTATGCTTTGGGCGTTGACATCTAAGGTCGTAGCTATTCGATGTGGTAGAGCAACGCCCTAGAGTGAAGCCTGAGATGCCCGGAACGTAGAAATGCACATTACTTTCACACTGGTTGCAATTATTCCTGTTATACGATGGAAAGACCGTTGTATTTTTATTGTATTTTATGCTCTTGGCGTTGACCTCTAAGTCCCTAGCTATTCGACCTGGTGGAGCAACGCCTTAGGGCGACGCCTAGGGTGCCCCGAACGTAGAAATGGCCATTACTTTCACACTGGTTGCAAATATTCGTTTTATACGATGGAAGAACTGTTGTATCTATATCGTATTTTATGCTTCTGGCGTTGACTTCTAAGGCCCTACGTATTCGATCTGGTGGAGCAATGCCTCAGAGTTAAGTGTAGGATGTCCGAAACGTAGAAATGAGATAACTTTCATACTGATTGCAATTATTCGTTTTATACGATGGAATAACTGTTCTACTTATTTTGTATTTTATGCCTCGGGCGTTGACTTCTAAGACCCTTACTATTCGATCGGGTGGAGCAACGTCCTAGAGTGAAGCCTAGGTTGCCCGGAACGTAGAAATGACCACAACATTCACACTGGTTGCAATTATTCGTTTTATACCATGGAAAAGGTGTTGCATCTTTATTGTATTTTATGCTTCTGGCGTTGACTTCTAAGCCCCTTACTATTCGTTCTGGTGGAGCAACGCCCTAGAGTGAAGCCTAGGTTGCCCGGTACGTAGAAATGACCATTACCTTCACGCTTGTTGCAATTATTCCTGTTACTCGATGAAAAAGCTGTTGTATTTCTTATTGCGTTTTATGCTTCAGGCGTTGAGTTCTAACGCTGTAGCTATTCGATGTGGCGGAGCAACGCCCTTGAGTGAAGCCTAGGTTGGCCGGAACGTAGAAATGGCCATTACTTTCACACTGTTTGCAATTATTCGTTTCATACAATGGAAAAACTGTTCTATTTATTTTGAATTTTCTGCTTCTGGCTTCGACATCTATGGTCCTAGCTATTCGATCCGGTGGGGCAACGTCCAAGAGTGAAGCCTATGTTGCCCGGAACGTGGAAATGACCATCACTTTCACACTGGTTGCAATTATTGCTGTTATACGATGGAAAAGCTGTTGTATTTATATCGTATTGTATGCTTCTGGCGTAGACTTCTTAGGCCCTGACTATACCATCTGATGGAACAACACCATAGGGTGAAGCCCAGGTTGCCCTGGACGTAGAAATGAACATTACTTTCACACTGGTTACATTTATTCGCTTTATGCGATGGAAAAACTGTTGTATTTATATTGTATTTTATGCTTGTGTAGTTGACTTCTTAGGTCCTAACTATTCGATCTGGTGGAGCAACGCCCTAGAGTGAAGTCTAGGTTGCCCGAACGTAGAAATGGCCATAACTTTCACACTGGTTACATTTATTCGTTTTATACAATGGAAAAACTGTTCTATTTATTTTGTATTTTATGCTTCGGGCGTCGACTACTAAGGCCCTAACTATTCGATGTTGTGGAGCAACGCCCTAGAGTGAAGCCTAGGTTGCCCGGAACGTAGAAATGACCATAACTTTCACACTGGTTGCAATTAGTCGTTTTATACGATGGAAAAGCTGTTGTATTTATATTGTACTTTATGCTTCCGGCGTTGACTTCTTACGCCCTAACTATTCGATCTGGCGGAGCAACGGCCTGAAGTGAAGCCTAGGCTGCCCGAAACGTAGAAATGACCATTACTATCACACTGGTTGCAATTATTCATGCTGTACGATGGAAAAACTGCTGTATTTTTATTGTATTTTATGCTTCTGGCATTGACTTCTAAGATCCTAGCTATTCGATCTCGGGCGCAGCGTCCAAGAGAGAAGCGTATGTTGCCCGAAACGTAGAAATGACCATTACATTCACACTGGTTGCAATTATTCTTTTTATACGATGGAAAAACTGTTGTACTCTAATTGTATTATATGCTTTGGGCGTTGACATCTAAGGTCGTAGCTATTCGATGTGGTGGAGCAACGCCCTAGAGTGAAGCCTGAGATGCCCGGAACGTAGAAATGCACATTACATTCACACTGGTTGCAATTATTCCTGTTATACGATGGAAAGACCGTTGTATTTTTATTGTATTTTATGCTTGTGTAGTTGACTTCTTAGGTCCTAACTATTCGATCTGGTGGAGCAACGCCCTAGAGTGAAGTCTAGGTTGCCCGAACGTAGAAATGGCCATAACTTTCACACTGGTTACATTTATTCGTTTTATACAATGGAAAAACTGTTCTATTTATTTTGTATTTTATGCGTCGGGCGTCGACTACTAAGGCCCTAACTATTCGATGTTGTGGAGCAACGCCCTAGAGTGAAGCCTAGGTACCCCGGAACGTAGAAATGACCATAACTTTCACACTGGTTGCAATTAGTCGTTTTATACGATGGAAAAGCTGTTGTATTTATATTGTACTTTATGCTTCCGGCGTTGACTTCTTACGCCCTAACTATTCGATCTGGCGGAGCAACGGCCTGAAGTGAAGCCTAGGCTGCCCGAAACGTAGAAATGACCATTACTATCACACTGGTTGCAATTATTCATGCTATACGATGGAAAAACTGCTGTATTTTTATTGTATTTTATGCTTCTGGCATCGACTTCTAAGATCCTAGCTATTCGATCTCGGGCGCAGCGTCCAAGAGGGAAGCGTATGTTGCCCGAAACGTAGAAATGACCATTACATTCACACTGGTTGCAATTATTCTTTTTATACGATGGAAAAACTGTTGTACTCTTATTGTATTTTATGCTTTGGGCGTTGACATCTAAGGTCGTAGCTATTCGATGTGGTAGAGCAACGCCCTAGAGTCAAGCCTGAGATGCCCGGAACGTAGAAATGCACATTACTTTCACACTGGTTGCAATTATTCCTGTTATACGATGGAAAGACCGTTGTATTTTTATTGTATTTTATGCTCTTGGCGTTGACCTCTAAGTCCCTAGCTATTCGACCTGGTGGAGCAACGCCTTAGGGCGACGCCTAGGGTGCCCAGAACGTAGAAATGGCCATTACTTTCACACTGGTTGCAAATATTCGTTTTATACGATGGAAGAACTGTTGTATCTATATCGTATTTTATGCTTCTGGCGTTGACTTCTAAGGCCCTACGTATTCGATCTGGTGGAGCAATGCCTCAGAGTTAAGTGTAGCATGTCCGAAACGTAGAAATGAGATAACTTTCATACTGATTGCAATTATTCGTTTTATACGATGGAATAACTGTTCTACTTATTTTGTATTTTATGCCTCGGGCGTTGACATCTAAGACCCTTACTATTCGATCGGGTGGAGCAACGTCCTAGAGTGAAGCCTAGGTTGCCCGGAACGTAGAAATGACCACATCATTCACACTGGTTGCAATTATTCGTTTTATACCATGGAAAAGGTGTTGCATCTTTATTGTATTTTATGCTTCTGGCGTTGACTTCTAAGCCCCTTACTATTCGTTCTGGTGGAGCAACGCCCTAGAGTGAAGCCTAGGTTGCCCGGTACGTAGAAATGACCATTACCTTCACGCTTGTTGCAATTATTCCTGTTACTCGATGAAAAAGCTGTTGTATTTCTTATTGCGTTTTATGCTTCAGGCGTTGAGTTCTAAGGCCGTAGCTATTCGATGTGGCGGAGCAACTCCCTTGAGTGAAGCCTAGGTTGGCCGGAACGTAGAAATGGCCATTACTTTCACACTGTTTGCAATTATTCGTTTCATACAATGGAAAAACTGTTCTATTTATTTTGAATTTTCTGCTTCTGGCTTCGACATCTATGGTCCTAGCTATTCGATCCGGTGGGGCAACGTCCAAGAGTGAAGCCTGTGTTGCCCGGAACGTGGAAATGACCATCACTTTCACACTGGTTGCAATTATTGCTGTTATACGATGGAAAAGCTGTTGTATTTATATCGTATTGTATGCTTCTGGCGTAGACTTCTTAGGCCCTGACTATACCATCTGATGGAACAACACCATAGGGTGAAGCCCAGGTTGCCCTGGACGTAGAAATCAACATTACTTTCACACTGGTTGCAATTATTCGTTTTATACAATGAAAAAACTTTTGTATTTATTTTGTATTTGATGCTTATGGCGTTGACTTCTTAGGCCCTAGCTATTCGATCTGGTGGAGCAACACCCTAGAGCGAAACATAGGTTGCCCGGGACGTAGAAATGACCATTACTTTCACCCCGGTTGCAATTAGTCCTGTTATACGATTGAAGGACTGTTGTATTTTTATAGTATTTTATGCTTCTCTCGTTGACTTCTTAGACCCTAGCTATTCGATCTGGTGGCACAACGCACTAGAGTGAAGCCTAGGTTGCACTGAACGCAGAAATGACCATAACTTTCACACTGGTTGCAATTATTCGCTTTATGCGATGGAAAAACTGTTGTATTTATATTGTATTTTATGCTTGTGTAGTTGACTTCTTAGGTCCTAACTATTCGATCTGGTGGAGCAACGACCTAGAGTGAAGTCTAGGTTGCCCGAACGTAGAAATGGCCATAACTTTCACACTGGTTACATTTATTCGTTTTATACAATGGAAAAACTGTTCTATTTATTTTGTATTTTATGCTTCGGGCGTCGACTACTAAGGCCCTAACTATTCCATGTTGTGGAGCAACGCCCTAGAGTGAAGCCTAGGTTGCCCGGAACGTAGAAATGACCATAACTTTCACACTGGTTGCAATTAGTCGTTTTATACGATGGAAAAGCTGTTGTATTTATATTGTACTTTATGCTTCCGGCGTTGACTTCTTACGCCCTAACTATTCGATCTGGCGGAGCAACGGCCTGAAGTGAAGCCTAGGCTGCCCGAAACGTAGAAATGACCATTACTATCACACTGGTTGCAATTATTCATGCTGTACGATGGAAAAACTGCTGTATTTTTATTGTATTTTATGCTTCTGGCATTGACTTCTAAGATCCTAGCTATTCGATCACGGGCGCAGCGTCCAAGAGAGAAGCGTATGTTGCCCGAAACGTAGAAATGACCATTACATTCACACTGGTTGCAATTATTCTTTTTATACGATGGAAAAACTGTTGTACTCTTATTGTATTTTATGCTTTGGGCGTTGACATCTAAGGTCGTAGCTATTCGATGTGGTGGAGCAACGCCCTAGAGTGAAGCCTGAGATGCCCGGAACGTAGAAATGCACATTACTTTCACACTGGTTGCAATTATTCCTGTTATACGATGGAAAGACCGTTGTATTTTTATTGTATTTTATGCTTGTGTAGTTGACTTCTTAGGTCCTAACTATTCGATCTGGTGGAGCAACGCCCTAGAGTGAAATCTAGGTTGCCCGAACGTAGAAATGGCCATAACTTTCACACTGGTTACATTTATTCGTTTTATACAATGGAAAAACTGTTCTATTTATTTTGTATTTTATGCTTCGGGCGTCGACTACTAAGGCCCTAACTATTCGATGTTGTGGAGCAACGCCCTAGAGTGTAGCCTAGGTTGCCCGGAACGTAGAAATGACCATTACCTTCACACTGGTTGCAATTATTCCTGTTATACGACGGAAAATCTATTGTATTTTTAGTGTATTTTATGCTTCTGGCGTTGACTTCTTAGGCCCTAGCTATTCGATCTGGTGGAGCAACGCCCTATAGTGAAGCCCAGGTTGCCCGGAACGTAGAAATGACCATTACATTCACACTGTTTCCAATTATTCATTTTATACGAGGGAAAAGCTGTTGTATTTATATTGTATTTTATGCTTCTGGCGATGACTTCTAAGGCCGTAGCTATCAGATGTGGTAGAGCAACGCCATAGTGTGACGCCCAGGTTGCCCGGAACGTAGAAATGACCATCACTTTCACACTGGTTGCAATTATTCCTGTTATACGATGGAAAAGCTGTTGTATTTATATCGTGTTTTATGCTTCTGGCGTTGACTTCTTAGGCCCTAACTATACCATCTGGTGGAACAACGCCCTAGGGTGAAGCCAATTTTGCCCGGAACGTTGAACTGACCATTGCTTTCACAACTGGTTGCAATTATTCGTTTTATACGATGGAAAACTGTTGTATTTATTTTGTATTTGGTGCTTCTGGTATTGACTTCTTAGTCCCTAGCTATTCGATCTGGAGGAGCCACGCCTCAGAGTGAACTCTAGGATGCCCGAAACGCCGAAATGATCATTACTTTCACGCTTGTTGCAGTTATTCCTGTTATACGATGAAAAGACTCTTGTATTTATATTGTATTTTATGCTTCTGGCGATGACTTCTAAGGCCGTTGCTATTAGATGTGGTGGAGCAACGCCCTAGAGTGAAGCGTAGGTTGCCCGGAACGTAGAAAAGACCATTACTTTCACACTGGTTGCAATTATTCCTGTTATACGATGGAAAAACTGTTGTATTTTTATTGTATTTTATGCTTCTGGCGTTGAATTCTAAGTCCCTAGCTATTCGATCTGGTGGAGCAACGCCCTATAGTGAAGCCCAGGTTGCCCGGAAAGTAGAAATGACCATAACTTTCATACTGGTTGCAATTATTCGTTTTATTCGATGGAAACACTGTTGTATTTATATTGTATTTTATGCTTCTGGCGTTGACTTCTAAGGCCCCAGCTATTCGGTCTGGTGGAGCAACGCCCTACAGTGAAGCCCAGGTTGCCCGGAACGTAGAAATGACCATTACATTCACACTGTTTGCAATTATTCATTTTATACGATGGAAAAGCTGTTGTATTTATATCGTATTTTATACTTCTGGCGTTGATATCTATGGCCCTAACTATTCCATCTGGTGGAACAACGCCCTAGGGTGAAGCCTAGGTTGCCCGGAACGTAGAAATGTCCATTACGTTCATACTGGTTGCAATTATTCGTTTTATCCGATGGAAAAACTGTGTATTTATTATGTATTTGGTGCTTCTGGCTTCGACTTCTTTGGCCACAGCTATTCCATCTGGTGGAGCAACGCCATAGAGTGAAACGTAGGTTGCCCGGAACGTAGAAATGACCATAACGTTCACACTGGTTGCAATTATTCGTTTTATGCGATGGAAAAGCTGTTGTATTTATATTGTATTTTACGCTTATGGCTTTGAATTCTAAGGCCGTAACTATTCGATCAGGTGGAGCAACGCCATAGAGTGAATCGTAGGTTGCCCGGAACATAGAAATGACCATTACATTCACACTGGTTGCAATTATTCATGTTATACGATGGAAAAACTGTTGTATTTATTATGTATTTGGTGCTTCTAGCGTTGACTTCTTAGGCCATAACTATTCCGTCTGGTGGAGCAACGCCATAGAGTGAAGCCTAGGTTGCCCGGAACGTAGAAATGACCATTACGTTCATACTGGTTGCAATTATTCGTTTTATACGATGGAAAAGCTGTTGTATTTATATCGTATTTTATGCTTCTGGCGTTGACTTCTTAGGCCCTAACTATATCATCTGGTGGAACAACGCCCTAGGGTGAAGCCTAGGTTGCCGGGAACGTAGAACTGACCATTACTTTCACACTGGTTGCACTTATTCGTTTTATACGATGGAAAAACTGTTGTATTTATTTTGTATTTGGTGCTTCTGGTATTGACTTCTTAGGCCCTAGCTATTCGATCTGGAGGAGCAACGCCTCAGAGTTAAGTCTAGGATTCCCGAAACGCCGAAATGATCATTACTTTCACGCTTGTTGCAGTTATTCCTGTTACACGATGAAAAGACTCTTGTATTTTTATTGTATTTTATGCTTCAGGCGTTGACTTCTAAGGCCGTAGCTATTCGATGTGGTGGAGCAACACCATAGAGTGAAGCCTAGGTTGCCCGGAAAGTAGAAATGACCATAACTTTCATACTGGTTGCAATTATTCGTTTTATACGATGGAAAAACTGTTGTATTTATATTGTATTTTATGCTTCAGGCGTTGACTTCTAAGGCCGTAGCTATTCGATGTGGTGGAGCAACACCATAGAGTGAAGCCTAGGTTGCCCGGAACGTAGAAATGTCCATTACTTTCACACTGGTTGCAATTATTCGTTTTATACGATGGAAAAACTGTTGCATCTTTATCGTATTTTATGCTTCTGGCGTTGACTGCTAATTCCCTAACTGTTCGATCTGGTAGAGCAACGCCCTAGGGTGAAGCCTAGGTTGCTCGGAATGTAGAAATGTCCATAACTTTCACACTGGTTGCAATTATTCGTTTTATAGGATGGAAAAACTGTTATATTTATACTGTATTTTATGCTTCTGGTGTTGACTTCTAAGGCCCTAACTATTCGATCTGGTGGAGCAACGCCCTAGAGTGAAGCCTAGGTTGCCCGGAACGTAGAAGTGGCCATTACCTTCACATTTGATGTAATTATTCGTTTTATACGATGGAAAGACTGTTGTATTTATATTGTATTTTTTGCCTCTGGCGCTGACTTCTTAGGGCCTAACTATTTGGTCTGGTGGAGCACCACCCTAGAGTGTAGCCTAGGTTGCCCTGAACGTAGAAATGACCATTACCTTCACACTGGTTGCAATTATTCCTGTTATACGATGGAAAAGCTGTTGTATTTATATCGTATTTTATGCTTCTGGCGTTGACTTCTTAGGCCCTAACTATACCATCTGGTGGAACAACGCCCTAGGGTGAAGCCAATTTTGCCCGGAACGTAGAACTGACCATTGCTTTCACAACTGGTTGCAATTATTCGTTTTATACGATGGAAAACTGTTGTATTTATTTTGTATTTGGTGCTTCTGGTATTGACTTCTTAGTCCCTAGCTATTCGATCTGGAGGAGCCACGCCTCAGAGTTAACTCTAGGATGCCCGAAACGCCGAAATGATCATTACTTTCACGCTTGTTGCAGTTATTCCTGTTATACGATGAAAAGACTCTTGTATTTATATTGTATTTTATGCTTCTGGCGATGACTTCTAAGGCCGTTGCTATTAGATGTGGTGGAGCAACGCCCTAGAGTGAAGCGTAGGTTGCCCGGAACGTAGAAAAGACCATTACTTTCACACTGGTTGCAATTATTCCTGTTATACGATGGAAAAACTGTTGTATTTTTATTGTATTTTATGCTTCTGGCGTTGAATTCTAAGTCCCTAGCTATTCGATCTGGTGGAGCAACGCCCTATAGTGAAGCCCAGGTTGCCCGGAAAGTAGAAATGACCATAACTTTCATACTGGTTGCAATTATTCGTTTTATTCGATGGAAACACTGTTGTATTTATATTGTATTTTATGCTTCTGGCGTTGACTTCTAAGGCCCCAGCTATTCGGTCTGGTGGAGCAACGCCCTACAGTGAAGCCCAGGTTGCCCGGAACGTAGAAATGACCATTACATTCACACTGTTTGCAATTATTCATTTTATACGATGGAAAAGCTGTTGTATTTATATCGTATTTTATACTTCTGGCGTTGATATCTATGGCCCTAACTATTCCATCTGGTGGACCAACGCCCTAGGGTGAAGCCTAGGTTGCCCGGAACGTAGAAATGTCCATTACGTTCATACTGGTTGCAATTATTCGTTTTATCCGATGGAAAAACTGTTGTATTTATTATGTATTTGGTGCTTCTGGCTTCGACTTCTTTGGCCACAGCTATTCCATCTGGTGGAGCAACGCCATAGAGTGAAACGTAGGTTGCCCGGAACGTAGAAATGACCATAACATTCACACTGGTTGCAATTATTCGTTTTATGCGATGGAAAAGCTGTTGTATTTATATTGTATTTTACGCTTCTGGCTTTGAATTCTAAGGCCGTAACTAATCGATCAGGTGGAGCAACGCCATAGAGTGAATCGTAGGTTGCCCGGAACATAGAAATGACCATTACATTCACACTGGTTGCAATTATTCATGTTATACGATGGAAAAACTGTTGTATTTATTATGTATTTGGTGCTTCTAGCGTTGACTTCTTAGGCCATAACTATTCCGTCTGGTGGAGCAACGCCATAGAGTGAAACGTAGGTTGCCCGGATCGTAGAAATGACCATTATATTCACACTAGTTGCAATTATTCCTGTTATACGATGGAAAAACTGTTTTATTTTTATTGTATTTTATGCTTCTGGCGTTGAATTCTAAGTCATTAGCTATTCGATCTGGTGGAGCAACGCCCTATAGGGAAGCCCAGGTTGCCCGGAACGTAGATATGACCATTACTTTCACACTGTTTTCAATCATTCATTTTATACGATGGAAAAGCTGTTGTATTTATATTGCCTTTTATGCTTCTGGCGTTGACTTCTAAGGCCGTAACTATTAGATGTGGTGGAGCAACGCCCTAGTGTGACGCCTAGGTTGCTCGGAACGTAGAAATGACCATCAGTTTCACACTGGTTGCAATTATTCCTGTTATACGATGGAAAAGCTGTTGTATTTATATCGTATTTTATGCTTCTGGCGTTGACTTCTTAGGCCCTAATTATATCATCTGGTGGAACAACGCCCTAGGGTGAAGCCTAGGTTGCCGGGAACGTAGAACTGACCATTACTTTCACACTGGTTGCACTTATTCGTTTTATACGATGGAAAAACTGTTGTATTTATTTTGTATTTGGTGCTTCTGGTATTGACTTCTTAGGCCCTAGCTATTCGATCTGGAGGAGCAACGCCTCAGAGTTAAGTCTAGGATTCCCGAAACGCCGAAATGATCATTACTTTCACGCTTGTTGCAGTTATTCCTGTTATACGATGAAAAGACTCTTGTATTTTTATTGTATTTTATGCTTCAGGCGTTGACTTCTAAGGCCGTAGCTATTCGATGTGGTGGAGCAACACCATAGAGTGAAGCCTAGGTTGCCCGGAAAGTAGAAATGACCATAACCTTCAAACTGGTTGCAATTATTCGTTTTATACGATGGAAAAACTGTTGCATTTATATTGTATTTTATGCTTCAGGCGTTGGCTTCTAAGGCCGTAGCTATTCGATCTGGAGGAGCAACGCCTCAGAGTTAATTCTAGGATTCCCGAAACGCCGAAATGATCATTACTTTCACGCTTGTTGCAGTTATTCCTGTTATACGATGAAAAGACTCTTGTATTTTTATTGTATTTTATGGTTCAGGCGTTGACTTCTAAGGACGGAGCTATTCGATGTGGTAGAGCAACACCATAGAGTGAAGCCTAGGTTGCCCGGAAAGTAGAAATGACCATAACTTACATACTGGTTGCAATTATTCGTTTTATTCGATGGATAAACTGTTGTATTTATATTGTATTTTATGCTTCTGGCGTTGACTTCTAAGGCCCCAGCTATTCGGTCTGGTGGAGCAACGCCCTACAGTGAAGCCCAGGTTGCCCGGAACGTAGACATGACCATTACATTCACACTGTTTGCAATTATTCATTTTATACGATGGAAAAGCTGTTGTATTTATATCGTATTTTATGCTTCTGGCGTTGATATCTATGGCACTAACTATTCCATCTGGTGGAACAACGCCCTAGGGTGAAGCCTAGGTTGCCCGGAACGTAGAAATGTCCATTACTTTCATACTGGTTGCAATTATTCGTTTTATACGATGGAAAAACTGTTGTATTTATTATGTATTTGGTGCTTCTGGCTTCGACTACTTTGGCCACAACTATTCCATCTGGTGGAGCAACGCCATAGAGTGAAACGTAGGTTGCCCGGAACGTAGAAATGACCATAACCTTCACACAGGTTGCAATTATTCGTTTTATACGATGGAAAGACTGTTGTATTTATTTTGTAGTTTATGCTTCTGGCGTTGACTTTTAAGGCCCTAACTCTTCGATCTGGTGTAGCAACGCCTCAGAGTTAAGTTTTGGATGCCCGAAACGCCGAAATGATCATTACCTTCGCACTGGTTGCAGTGATCCATGCTATACAATGGCAAAGCTGTTGTATTTATATTGTACTTTGTGCTTCTGGCGTTGACTTCTAAGGCCCTAACTATTCAATCTGTTGGAGCAACGCCCTAGGGTCAAACGTAGGTTGCCCGGAAAGTAGAAATGACCATAACTTTCATACTGGTTGCAATTATTCGTTTTATACGATGGAAAAACTGTTGTATTTATATTGTATTTTACGCTTCTGGCTTTGAGTTCTAAGGCCGTACCTATTCGATGTGGTGGAGCAACGCCCTAGAGTGAAGCCTAGGTTGCTCGGAATGTGGAAATGTCCATAACTTTCACACTGGTTGCAATTATTCGTTTTATAGGGTGGAAAAACTGTTATATTTATACTGTATTTTATGCTTCTGGTGTTGACTTCTAAGGCCCTAACTATTCGATCTGGTGGAGCAACGCCCTGGGGTGAAGCCTAGGTTGCCCGGAACGTAGAAATGTCCATTACTTTCACACTGCTTGCAATTATTCGTTTTATACGATGTAAAAACTGTTGTATTTATTATGTATTTGGTGCTTCTGGCTTCGACTTCTTTGGCCACAACTATTCCATCTGGTGGAGCAACGCCATAGTGTGAAACGTAGGTTGCCGGGAACGTAGAAATGACCATAACATTCACACTGGTTGCAATTATTCGTTTTATGCGATGGAAAAGCTGTTGTATTTATATTGTATTTTACGCTTCTGGCTTTGAATTCTAAGGCCGTAACTATTCGATCAGGTGGAGCAACGCCATAGAGTGAATCGTAGGTTGCCCGGAACATAGAAATGACCATTACATTCACACTGGTTGCAATTATTCATGTTATACGATGGAAAAACTGTTGTATTTATTATGTATTTGGTGCTTCTAGCGTTGACTTCTTAGGCCATAACTATTCCGTCTGGTGGAGCAACGCCATAGAGTGAAACGTAGGTTGCCCGGATCGTAGAAATGACCATTATATTCACACTAGTTGCAATTATTCCTGTTATACGATGGAAAAACTGTTTTATTTTTATTGTATTTTATGCTTCTGGCGTTGAATTCTAAGTCCCTAGCTATTCGATCTGGTGGAGCAACGCCCTATAGTGAAGCCCAGGTTGCCCGGAACGTAGATATGACCATTACTTTCACACTGTTTTCAATTATTCATTTTATACGATGGAAAAGCTGTTGTATTTATATTGTCTTTTATGCTTCTGGCGTTGACTTCTAAGGCCGTAACTATTAGATGTGGTGGAGCAACGCCCTAGTGTGACGCCTAGGTTGCTCGGAACGTAGAAATGGCCATCAGTTTCACACTGGTTGCAATTATTCCTGTTATACGATGGAAAAGCTGTTGTATTTATATCGTATTTTATGCTTCTGGCGTTGACTTCTTAGGCCCTAACTATATCATCTTGTGGAACAACGCCCTAGGGTGAAGCCTAGGTTGCCGGGAACGTAGAACTGACCATTACTTTCACACTGGTTGCACTTATTCGTTTTATACGATGGAAAAACTGTTGTATTTATTTTGTATTTGGTGCTTCTGGTATTGACTTCTTAGGCCCTAGCTATTCGATCTGGAGGAGCAACGCCTCAGAGTTAAGTCTAGGATTCCCGAAACGCCGAAATGATCATTACTTTCACGCTTGTTGCAGTTATTCCTGTTATACGATGAAAAGACTCTTGTATTTTTATTGTATTTTATGCTTCAGGCGTTGACTTCTAAGGCCGTAGCTATTCGATGTGGTGGAGCAACACCATAGAGTGAAGCCTAGGTTGCCCGGAAAGTAGAAATGACCATAACTTTCATACTGGTTGCAATTATTCGTTTTATACGATGGAAAAACTGTTGTATTTATATTGTATTTTATTTTTCAGGCGTTGACTTCTAAGGCCGTAGCTATTCGATGTGGTGGAGCAACACCATAGAGTGAAGCCTAGGTTGCCCGGAACGTAGAAATGTCCATTACTTTCACACTGGTTGCAATTATTCGTTTTATACGATGGAAAAACTGTTGCATCTTTATCGTATTTTATGCTTCTGGCGTTGACTGCTAATTCCCTAACTGTTCGATCTGGTGGAGCAACGCCCTAGAGTGAAGCCTAGGTTGCTCGGAATGTAGAAATGTCCATAACTTTCACACTGGTTGCAATTATTCGTTTTATATTATGGAAAAACTGTTATATTTATACTGTATTTTATGCTTCTGGTGTTGACTTCTAAGGCCCTAACTATTCGATCTGGTGGAGCAACGCCCTAGAGTGAAGCCTAGGTTGCCCGGAACGTGGAAATGACCATAACCTTCACACAGGTTGCAATTATTCGTTTTATACGATGGAAAGACTGTTGTATTTATTTTGTAGTTTATGCTTCTGGCGTTGACTTTTAAGGCCCTAACTCTTCGATCTGGTGTAGCAACGCCTCAGAGTTAAGTCTAGGATTCCCGAAACGCCGAAATGATCATTACTTTCACGCTTGTTGCAGTTATTCCTGTTATACGATGAAAAGACTCTTGTATTTTTATTGTATTTTATGCTTCAGGCGTTGACTTCTAAGGCCGTAGCTATTCGATGTGGTGGAGCAACACCATAGAGTGAAGCCTAGGTTGCCCGGAAAGTAGAAATGACCATAACTTTCATACTGGTTGCAATTATTCGTTTTATACGATGGAAAAACTGTTGTATTTATATTGTATTTTACGCTTCTGGCTTTGAGTTCTAAGGCCGTACATATTCGATGTGGTGGAGCAA